>NC_056725.1:131773180-131845680 GCF_019279795.1 Protopterus annectens
TAAAAAGTACAAAAACATTAAATTAATACATTTTACAGAGAAAAATTGAAGGAACTGCATTTATAGAAATATTTCTTATTATTGTTAAAACAAGCAACTTCATTTTAGGCATAACTTAAGTTCAACTGTATTGCAGACAGTCTGATATATTTTAGAACATTCAACAAATTAGCTTTGTTTGCTGGAACAAAGGTGAACTTCTTAGCGAGAATTTTCATCTGTGAGGTAGAAAAATAAGTATTTGACAAATTGCAAGTAGATATTGTTGGTTGTAATGTGGTCAAGACCTTCCTTGACTTCATCCTCTTCCCCGATGGTTGCCGGTCCTGTTGGAATTTTGTTGTCACCTGCTGAGTTCTTTTGTTGCTGAATACCTGTTTCTTCAAACATGAATGCATGTCTGCCCAGAATGTTCATCTTTACAAATGATGCTATTCTTACAGAGCTTCATCCTAATGTAGCAGGGCCTAGAATCTCCCCCATCTATATCTATATCTATGGGGGGATTACTAGAAAGCCTACAAGTTTTTTTTTTTTTTTTTATGTAGGCATCTCGCCACGATCCTTCCATGGATGCAAACATATTAAGATTCAGTAAGCATTGCTGAGCAGCTCGTGCGCACTCTCAAACATGGAAAAAGTTTATAGTATGCAAATCACCTCATAAGCAGGCTCATGGAAACAAGGCAGGTAGAATGATTCAACAAGCAGAAAGGCATCTGTGCAGACCCCGTGCCAGTGTCCATAGTGTATGAGGAAATACTCCGCATACAGCAGTCTAGACAGACAAAAAGGGTATAAAACTGTAGAAATGTGGACATAAATGCCCTGAAAATGTTATACCACATACACATATGAGCAAAACTATTATTCTGGATGTCACATAGATTACGAGAATAAGTTAAATTGATATTATTTTTTTTTAATAATCTCAGAATGTTTGCACTATGCACACAGTGCACAAACATGCTTAATAGAAAAATAAAACAAAATAGGGAAAAAAAGTATTTTATACTATGTGACAGAAATGTATCATAGGACCTTGCATGAGGTCCCTACAATAGTGCATTGCTGCTATTGCTAAGGTAATAAGGATATGAAACGTAGTTTCCAGGTTGTCAGCACAGAAATGTATGCAAATCAGGTGGATTTATTGAATAGCAGAAAGGAGTAATTGTGTTTGCACATCCCCTTCATGTAGGCTCTTAGAGCATGTTAATGTTTACACAGGATGTGGCTGAAATCAGGGGGGGGGGGCGTCCTCTCACTTCTAGGCTCTTTTAAGCTTAGGTTTACCTGTTTGCATGGGTAACACCTGGCTGACTGTGTCCTTAAAACCAGATGTAGTCAATTATTAATTCTGACCTTTGCAAATATATACAGCACTGTACACTGCGTTGTACACTGAAAAACTGCCATTAAATGATGTAAATTATATCATAGGCAGGTGGAATGCATTATAATTAGCCAGTCACACATTCTGGACATACAGCAGGGCTGTATAAAGTATACATACACCCTACATTCTGATTTTCCCCCAATACTCTGGACCATCAAAGTACAGACTTGGTAATGTTAACTGAAAGAATGCTAGGGGTGCTGCAGGTCTGCTACATTTGTATGTATTAGATTCTGAAGTCAGTGCTGCTGCTGCTGCTGCTGCTGACAATAGGCCTAGACTGAGAAGGAGAAGAGTGTTCAGGCCCAGGGTAACCTTCCAGGAGCTACCATGAGCTGGAGATTGTAGAGCACTATAGGGTGGACAGAGACATATTACAAGAACTCACTGAGCTCTGCCGCCCTCAACTCAGACCCAGAGCCAACAGAGGGGAACCCATCCCAGTGGAAACAAAGGTATGTGTAGCCCTTATGGTACTAACTACAGGTCCTTTCCAAAGACCAACTAGGGACATGATGGAGGTCTCATAGGCATCTGCATCCAGGATACTTCACCAGTTCCTGGATGCCATGCTACCACATGCCAGTGAGCACATTAGTTTTTCCCTCACTGCTCAGGCGAGGGCCAACAATATGCAACACTTCTACTTTGTAGCATACCACCCTGAAGTACTGGTCACACTAGATTGCACTCATGTACACATCAAGGCACCACCTGGTAAGGCGGTAGAATCTACGTCAACTGCAAGGGGTACCACTCCATCAACTGCCAGGTCATGTACAATGCCTAGGGGATTATCCTGAATGTGTGTGTGTGTGTGTGTGTGTGTGTGTGTGTGTGTGTGTGTGTGTGTGTGTGTGTGTGTGTGTGTGTGTGTGTGTCCAGCCCTGGCAGTTATCATGACCCCCATATCTGGCATGGATCACAGCAGTACCAGATGTTTGCTAGGGGGAACATCCCACACAGCCATCTACTGGGGGGATGCTGGCTACACCCTCGAACTGTGGATGATGACATCCATCAAAAATGCACACACACCCATGGAAGAATGCCATAATGAGGCACACACACAAACTAGGAACATCATAGCATGTGTGTTTGGGCTTCTGAAGTTATGGTTCTGGTGCCTAGATATATCTGGTGGAGCTCTGCATTACTCTCCAGCCACATGTACACATATGTTCATAGTATTTGTTATGCTACACAGTTGGATCCTGTTGAAAGGAGGAACCCCCTGCTGATTTCCTTGTAGGCAAACGTAGGTTTGCTCAGTATGCCCTGGCTTTGGCAAAGAGATAATGCATAGCACATTCACTGACATCCTAGGGATCTAGGGACTGACACCTTACTCCTACTCACATACATATATTAAAATTGATGTCAGGCAAACCACACAACCTGTACCTATCCATGTATTGGCTGTGTACTGCTTGCATCATACAGAGTCAGCCCTGAACTACAGTTCTGCCAACTGTTGCATTCGCAAGGTAAGTCTCTAACCTACACAGTACTTGTAAGTATTATTATGATATGGCATTGTATGTATGGATCTGCTACATTTATGCATGTAAATATAGTGGGCTATTTAGACAAAAGTAACATCCAGATGGGACTACAGATACCCAGTCCACCATCATGTGCTCTTTAATATTCACTAGGCCTCATGCATGGAATATTCACTACGCCAGTCAAGGGAGATGTTTCACAGTGGGGTTACATGATATTTGGACTACTGTGTACCCCATTCCCAGCAGAATATGCAATGTTGTTCCCCCATCCCCAACATAGTAGTATTCCCATATAACTGCTTTAACAGTAACTCATCAATGGTATATCAGCAGTCCAGGCAATCTCAGGGCAGTAGCACAGAAATTGATCATACAATGTATGTCTCACTTAACGCAGGAATAACAATGTACATATATATATGCTGTTGTGATGAATGACTGCTGTTAGGCAGGCAGCTTGTGTGGCTCAGTGCACTAGGTACGTTAGCATATGTGATGGCATTGATGGTTTTAACCTGAAAGTGTCCACATCTTTTGAATGTAAGGTATTATTATGTTGTCTTTTTAATGACTGTCAGTCTGTGTGTGGTGTAACATTATTAATCTCTGTCAAATATTAATTATATCAGACAGCTGAAGAATGCCATGGACAATTTGAGTGATGTGCAGTACTGCAGAAATAGGGACAGATATCATTGTCTGTAACACACAAAATCCTGGACTAGAGTACAGATAGGTGTGGGCTGGAATCAGTTTATAAGTACTAACAATCCCACTGGACATGCTCATACACTTAGCTAATCAGACCGCAATTATGTTGCTCAGAATGACCTGTTATGTATAGAAAGTCTATACATATATATATATAAATATAAATATATATAAATATATATATACACACATATATATATATATATATATATATATATATATATATATATATATATATATATATATACATATCTGTCTGTCACTATCTCTCTCTCCCATAGATAGTGTATTTATCTCTATGTATATACAAATAGATAAATACCTATATATATATATATATATATATATATATATATATATATATATATATAAAACATACATCTCAGTCTCTCCCCATATAGCTGCATAACACACATATATATAGATATATATATAGCATACACACACAGCTACATTTATATATACATCCCTGTTATATACATAAATATCTGTGTGGATGTCTGTATTGTCCTATGTACCCTGATAATGGTGAGCAAAGCTGCACTATGACACATCAATAATGTTGCTCAAAGGATCCAAAGTAAAGGCTCAACAGTACATAATGCACTTAGCTACAGACATCTGTACCTGGTGGGTGTCACCACACATACAGCAACAGGTGAGAAAGTGGTATAATGTATAATGTTGTCTACGCACGCATGGACAGGACACATTGTTCCTTCCCACAGGCTTGCCCAGCCAAATGCAAACAACCACACATGGCCAAACTGGTAATTATAGTCATATAGCTAGGATAAATAACAGTTATCTGACTGCTAGGCTACTAGATACAGATAACAGTATGAAGCAATATCACTCTGCAGGCCACAGACGCTGTTCAGCACAAACCTAGTTTGTGTAATCCACAAGTAGTTAGCCTGCAGTCATGTATAAAACAGATGTCAACCATAATGTGTGTAATAAGTACTGTTATCTTTAGTAGATAAGACTAGATAGGTAGGGGTTCTAATCTCACCATAGCCCTCTTAGTGTATATGGGTGTATCTCCCTACAAAACTGTGAATCCCTCATTGACTACCAAACTGCAATGGTTCTGCACATGTTGGCCCTCTAAGTTGCTTCTGGCTTCCAAACTGCCCTCTTCTACAAAGCCTGCTGATGTCATCTACCTTAAGACTACCATCTGTCATTGCAACATCAGACATAAGTCATGGCATGTGTAATAAATACTGTGATCTACAGTGTGTAAGACTAAATATATAGGGGTTCTAATCTCACTCTAGGCCACTCAGTGTATCTGTGTGTATCACTCTATGGCATAAATTTTGAAAGAGGTAGGGTTTTTCAGTATTTTGGTTTTAGCAGGTAATGTGGGCCTCCAAATGCCTGACCACAACTAAGCCTGCTGATGTCATCAAGCACAACATGTCCTAAAGAGATATCAACAGCAGACTTGAGGTGTAGCATGCACATCACATAACGTGATCTGTAGTGTGTACCATTAGATACATGCAGCCAACTTGGAGTGTGTGTGCTGTGCTGTGTCCTGTAAACAAAAATTGAAAGTGGTGCTATCCTCCATGTAGCCAGGTTTGTGTGTGTGGCTGTTAGAGAATTTTGCATCAGTTTATGGAATTATGGGATATTTGAAATTTAGTAACCTAATGGCCCTACAGCCCTTACAATCCTAGCCAAGTTTTTACTCTTATTTACATTATCAGCACATATTGCCCCTGTCCACAAGGGACACAGGTAGAGACCCTGTGGTGAAATGGTGATCACCCAGCCAATCATACAGATGACATCTGATGAAGTCCAATGAGGTGCTGTTTGCCACTAGACAGGTTTCTGTTTCAAAGGTGTGTTAAAGTCTGCTAGACAGATCTCTCCCACCAGCATGCATTACTAACATCACATAACAGGTTAATTTCCTTACAGTGAGTAATCCGTGTACAATGCCACCTATAGATATGCAGCATTTCCAGTCAAGCAGGGTCACACATTGCCCCATATGTAAGGCAGAGATCACCTGTGAGTAGTCTATATGCCACAGGCTTCAATTACAGTGATTTCAGACTATTCCCATTGAACAGACTGTGAAGACTTAAAGTTCCCTTGTGAGGGACCATTATGCTGTGTGTAATTGCCAGTGGTGCCTAGAAAGGTACATTACCAAATGGCCACTGCATTCAAATAATGGCATACTGAGGGAAGACTACATGGAAGTTATTAGCATGTCAATTTTGGGTCACTGTGCCCTCAGTTATGACATATGATTCCTGTCTTACCACTGGGGAGACATGGTGATCTCAGGTATATTAGGTGTAAACCTGTGTGGCCGGGTCTGTGTGCCCAGGTCTATCACCCCTGAGTATGTACATCATATCTTGCTAATGATGTGCTACTGGAACATAGGTGTTACCAATAGAAATGATACTGCATATATATTTGTATGGAGTTTATGGCCATTAGTATGTCAACAGGCATTAGTTCATCAATACACTATTGTAGGATATTGACATAACTCACAGATTTTATGACCGCTCACAGTTTGCAGGCATCAGCCAACATTGTCAGCCACACTTGTATCATGATTAAATGGCTTCCAAGCAGTAGAAGACCTAGGACTGAGCCCTGTTGAACACTGCTTTTTACAGATCAGCTATTAGAGGTGGATTCACCTATTTTGTGTATGTGTTACATCAGTGACCCCTATAATGATATTACTGTGGATGCCTAAGTGGGTGCTTTTGTCAATGATGCCTAAGTGGGGGATAGAGTCACATGGTTTGGCTAAGTTCAGGGGGTTGTATGCTCTGATGTCCCCTCACCCAGGTCCTTGGTGACTGCTTCTGACATGTCCACCAGGTTTAACAGTCATGATCTCCCTGTCAGAAATCCAAACTGTGTACAGTCAACTGTTTGTAGATTACATATATGTTTCTTAATCAGCTCCATGATGATTTGCCCCATGGGAGTACAGATATGGCTACTCAGACAAATTGGTCTATAATTCCAGTGGTCGATGGATGCACCACCTCTGTGCAATGGGATAACAGTTGCCATTGTCCAATCAACTGGGATGCAGCCAGTGATCACAGTATGATTGCAAGGAGTTCCCAATAGTGTTAGTAATCCTTGCTGGATCCCATGTAGAACACAGCCTGGGATGTTAGCATGTCCAATAAATTCTGTGTATCCCCATAGAGTGGCCAGTCATGACCTGCTCTGTAGATATAGAAGGTATGGGACAGGTTGTAGGAATGTCATGTGGCACATGTGGCGGGGACAGGGGAGTGAAGTTGATGCAGAACCTGTGGGACAACAGGTTAGCAATGAGCACAGACCCATTATATGTGGTATCATTAAGTACGAGTTCACTGATAATCTAGGCCTTTCCTCTGAGGTTACAAATGTAACTACACTGTGTGATGTGGTTCTGCTTTGTGGGGGAGGCTAATTTTGGCACATACTGTTTCTTCACATTGTCACAACAACACTATGTGCTTGTTTTAGCAGTGGAGGTTGTGCCTCCATTTGTGGGTAGGGGGGGTTCCATACCTCTCAACCTCATACAGCAAGAAATCTGTATGAAGCCAGAAGTAAAAGTGGCACAAAGGCCCCAAAATTGGGACAGGTTTTTAAATATTGCTCTTACAAGCTAAGAAAGTTGATAGAATAACAGGCTGTGTATTAGCAAGAATTTTCTGTAGGATGTGAAGTCTGAAGTTCAAATGTCTGTCATTAATTTCAAACTTTAACCTTTAATGATTTACCACTAACTTGCGAGAAAATCACAATTTTATGAAAAACAGACAAAAAATATAAGGCCAAAATCTGAACATTCTGTAAAAATCTGTACAGTTGAGAGGTATGGGGGCAACCTCACTCCAACTGTCACACAGCAATGTCCACCTCTTATTGTACAATCTGTGAATGGCAGTTGTCCACATGGCAGATGTGCTGTGCCATAAGGAGATCATTTTCCTCCTGTCAGGTACAGCTGAGCATATGCAGTTGTACTGCTGCTTACATAAAGCATGGGTTTAGAGCTCTGCAAACTTGCCAGTCCTATCTGAGGGGGGAGGTGCAGTCAAGCTATGGAAACCATCCCATAGAGGTAATAAATTGCATTGTTGAAGTATATTTCTGTATTTCTGCAAGGGGGGTTAGGTCTGATATTTCATTTTAATGAGACTCACCTGTGATCAGATTCAACCACGGAGGACCTCCCAGTTGGGGGCTGTAGTGGTCACCCATATTGGTAAACACATGATGCACTATGTTGGCTCCCCTTGTAAGGATGTCATGCCACTGGTCCATGGTATTGTAGTTAAGGACGTAGGCTAGCAAACCAAAGTAAGGCAAAAACGAGGTAATTAAAACCAAACAAGGAAGCAGAGAACTACCTCGCAAAGTGAAACAATAAAGCCTCGGAGGGAATTAATGCAGCAAAACACTTTTATTGAAGTTTAAAAAACACCATGAACGTAGTTAAAAATCCATTTTCATTTCAACAACTTCATCAGATGTGGGCTGAAGCATAACTCATCATGTTAAATACTCAAAAATAAATGACATCATAAATTAATTATCCAATGAAGATCCATTGAAATTCAGTCAAATCTTTACTTAAAACATTCATTGGAACTAAACCAAGTGCTGAAAGGCTAAGGAATATGGAAATGTCCCAATGAGACAGAGACAGGATCAATCATGCATGGGTTATGTCAGGTTTCGATTCTGTGTTACAAAAGGACTGATCGAAAACATTTGACTGAATTTTAATGGATCTTCATTGGATAATTAATTTATGATGTCATTTATTTTCGAGTATTTAACATGATGAGTTATGCTTCAGCCCACATCTGATGAAGTTGTTGAAACGAAAACGGATTTTTAACTATATTAATGGTGTTTTTTTATACTTCAATAAAAGTGTTTTGCTGCATTAATTCCCTCCAAGGCTTTATTGTTTCACTTTGCGAGGTAGTTCTCTGCTTCCTTGTAAGGATGTGGACTAACCTTTGGGCAAGTGAGCTTCAGCACAACCAAGTAATACAATTGGTGGTTACTTAATGTAACTCCAAACCATGGTGTACTAATATATATTGATGGACACAAGTACATTCAAATAAGCACAACGGGTGTCTAGATTCATGGAGCTGCTCCTGTAACTGCCAGTGGCTTGATTAGGTGCCTTTCCAGCACTGAATAGCACATGCAGTGTCTCTGCGAAATCACAGTGTCTCACCAAATCTGGATGTGTATCTATCCTTAATGAATATGTATAAACCACCTGAACTACCTTACACACTGTCATTTTGAGGTCTGAACATGTGGAAGGACATGAAGTCTGGTATGGCTGTGGTGCTGTCCACAGCCTTGAACCAAGTGTCTTTGACTGCACAAATGTCTGAATATTCCAAGGTGTGGACACCTTCCACAGAGTGGGGTTTAGTGTTGCCATTCTTAGCGTGTAGCAGCATAACCATGATGTTGTATGAAGATGACATTGTCTTTGGAAAGTTTTCTCTCCAGACAGTGCCTATAAGATGCACTGTGGGAGTGTCAGCAGCCTTGGTCATTACTCAACATCCTGAGGTGAGAGAGGAAGACCATCTCTGGCAAAGCTTTGACGTCTGTTGAGCAAGTCATCCAAGGTGAACATGTAGTGGATCCCCTTAGAATGACACCACATGCTAAGGCAATTATTGACAACCATTATTTTCCTTGTGTATTGAGCCATCATCCTAGGTGAGGGTCAAATGCAGCTGAAAGCTATGGACATAGACATGAGAGACACAGAGTGACTCAGCTGAGTCACTTGTCTGCATACAGTCTGGTGAAGCATGTCCCTAGTTGTACACATCTGCAGGAACTATGATAATATGATTGTGTTACTTGATATTCCTTGAGTTGCAGCAATGTGTGGTATGGCATGTCATGTCAACCCACAGACAGATAACTGTGACCTTTCCCATATGTAGCCTGGTGACACAGACATCAATGTGTCTCATGATGTAATCACCTATAAATAATAGGTTTGATTTTGGGTTTTGCCTTGGGTGTTTGACCAGTGTGACAGTGGTGCATGGACTATTATGTGTATTGTGCTCTCCAGAGGTATGATTTTATTAGGTGTCTTTTGCTTGGGAATCTGTCTTGTAAAGAGCTGCATACATGCAGGTGTATGTGATGTAGGTGTGGGTGGAGCAGGAGGTGAGCTGTGCCTGTTGAAAAAAATGCTCATTGCCATATGTACTGCCTGCTGTTTGAGACACCATGGAATCAAGGTTTAAAATATAGTTACATCTGTCACATATTGTGTTCATGTGGCACAGGAGTAGAGGAGTGGGGACACATTCCACATCTCATTAGCAGTCATTGATAGTACCATTAGCAATACAGTCATGCTTGTGTGTGTTGCACCACACCACCATTAGGCAGTGTCATGACATATGATGAAATGTAACATATCACCTTTATGTAGGTTCCCCTAGGGTAACACAGCACCTGACAGTGTGCCATACAATGCTTTGCCAGCCATGTAGACCTTGGATTGACCATAATCCTGTTATTAAGCTTGGTGCCAATACCATACCTACAAATGTGGCACTGTGCAAGTCCAGCAAAGTTAGGGTCATGCTGCCACACCCTTGGAGTTGATAGCCTGAAACACAGTGTTTGTAGGCACTCCTTGCAGTGAAGATGTGGATGTCCATGCATGCACAGAGGACTTGTTCACCTTTGCTGACATTATGTTGGCCATGCAAGCATACAATGCTTGTCAAGCAACCAGACAGCAAACTGCTTGTTGTGTGTCATGATGTGGGAACACAGACATGTGTTCTGGGTACACAACTGTACAGTATGACATACCAAGGACATGTGGCAGGTGGACACACTTTGGCCAAAGATGGCCAGTCATCTGCAGTATGCCTCAGAGCTATGTCATGCCAATATCATTAATCTGTTGAAGGGAAGGATACATGAGTTGCTGTGAATTTGTCACCTAACGTGGATCACCTCCACTCTGCTGCTTGTTTCAGCAACCTTGGACATCTATGTCACTGGACATTACACATTATATTGTGATGGTGCAGCTGTGCTCCTAATCACCATCTGGTCAGTTCCCTAGTGACATACCAACAAACCTGGAAAAGAAGGCATAATACATGCAAAAGACAATTGATTGCTTAGGTAGCTAATCAAGACATCTACCTGGAGAAAGGTATGTGAAGCCTACAGAGCCTTTCATGCTGTGGGACAACTATGTGATTAAACAAACAGGCTGTGTTCTGCTTTTCATCATGAGCTTCATAGTAACATTTTCTGTGTGATGACAGAAAAAGTATCGGAGCATGGTATCCCATGAGAGAGTGGTTGTGGTGAGACAGTGTTAGTAGTAGCCAGGTACCAACAATTCAGGGGACTCCCCTGCTTTCTGAATTTTTCACAAGGTAATTGTGTCCTTTCAGTACACACTGCTTGAGTAGTGTCCAACTGCAGAATACATGTGTAAAACTTCCCACCTTACCTTCACAGGGTATACTTATTACCCTTCCTTCCATTGTTTGTCTGTGCTCTGTACAGACACCTTGGCTGAATCTTTTCTTGGAACATGATGGAAGTAACTGCAATGCTTAGTTGCACAAAGGATGACTAGCATGCAGTGCCAAGCAGTGTCCCCAGATCTCTCAGTTGTCTGATATGTAAAGCCATGAAAGGAGCTAGCATGGATGCAAACAGTAACAATGTCGTACACCTACTAACAATGGACCATATACAGTTTATTTTGCTCAAGGGCAGATCATGCCTACCTACCCTAACCAGTGGACCTCATTGAGTGTTAAACTATGCAATGGATGAGGGGAATATGACTCACTCCACCTACCATGGTCTGACACTGTGTTTGACAATATCAGGCCAGCAGTCCTTGCTGAAAACTGTGTAGGTTATGTGCAGAGTGGTATGTCAGCTGGTGGATAGCCAAGTGTCTGATAGTCATAATCTGGGAAAATAGCATAGAGTAGACCTACACTACAATGACACAAGTCACCAGATGACTTCCACCAGACATCATTAATGGAGTACCCCTTGTAACCATTCTCTTCTCTGCAGTCATGGCCGCTATCAGTGACCTCTGACTGACTACATTAGCAGGTGATTGCATATTAGGAGCTGTCACTGAATCCCACACAGAACCAACAGTTATCCAGGATGGCCTGAGACACACATGCAGTTGTAGTCAGAGCCACTGACAAATAGTAAATGCCACAGACTGCACAATACTATCTTTTTGGAAGTCATCCACCCCTGGAAAATACAGTAGTGTCTGCACACTGCACACAGTTGAGCCATTACTCATGGACGTATGGATACAAAGAGTAATGCAGCCTTTGACTTTCACTGGTCAGTAAGATGTGGGGATCTGTTCAGTTTTCTACAACCTATACAGAAAGGTATGGTATGTAAATTCCAGACTACCATTGTTATACTGTACTTGGCACTCATCACACCTATCACTGAGTGCAATGGCACCTTTGCTATGTCACTACACAGGCATATCTTACAACTGTAACAGCCACACAGGTTCCATGGTAAACCAACACATATTGTAGATTACATGTCTTATGCAGACCGTGTCAAGATTGTATATGTGTAGTCTGTCTCCTACATGCCTTGTAGGGGATGTGTATGGCTGCCATACAGGGAGGTGACAGATCCCACTGTGTGCCTCATGCTTATCCAAGACAGTCCTAGCACATGTATTACCTGTTCTACACACCTACACCATCACTATGGTATAAATAGTTTATGCTGCAGAGACAGGTATGTAACACAGACACTACACCCTATATGTAACAGGTTTCCCATGCATGTGAGGCAGGAGTATGCTGTAATGCACATCATGTGCAAGTTACACAGTTGGATGCAGAACAAGACAATCATAACTGGTGTATGACAAATGTCTGTAATGGACACAGGAAATTTGTAGATGGGTCATCTCCATCACCACAACCTGTAGATGTGTTAGCTCAGGAAATCCTGGTGACACCTATCAAGGGTATCAGACCTTTTCATAGATTAGGAAAGCATGAGTAGACAGAACCCACATGGTAAGAGTTGCAGGAGCTAGGTCTGACTCTAAACCGGTTGCAAGTGGCATTCCCAGGGCTCAGTCCTAGGACCCTTCCTGTACAACATATACTTCTCAGAGGTACAGGCAAGCACAGGAGGACTATGGCTGACCAAGTTCACAGATGACTGCAAACTAGGGGCTATAATTGACTCTCCGGCTGACACAGACATCCTCCAAAAGGGTCTCACTGAGACAGATGCCTGGTGTCAAAACCATGGCCTTAAGCTAAATACCAAAAAGTCCATAGTAATCCCCTTTGGAAAAAACAAAGTACCCACAAACTACCATATAGGTGGTAGCCCCCTAAATATGGAAGACATAATAAGGGATCTGGGGACCCAAGTAGATAGTAATCTCTCCTTTGATAATCACATTGCCAAAGTAGTTAGAAAATCCTTCTATGTGGCCCATCTAATCACAAAAGGGTTTGCATACAGATCAAAAGATGTCATTGTGCCCCTGTACACATCACTCATCAGACCCATCATAGAGTACAATGCCCCATTTGGGATGTACCTTACAAGACACCTGCAACAGCTGGCAAGATCCCAGAAGTACCTCACCAAGAGGATCACTGGCCTCAAACAGATGCCCTATGCAGCTCAACTAAAGAAACTCCAGCTGTACTCGGTTGTATACCGCCTACTCAGAGGTGATCTCTGCCTGACATACAAGACCATGTCCAACCCAGAATTGATGGACATGCTCCACCTAAAGAAAACCATATCCCCTCAAGCCACATGCTCCAGGGATCTAAATCTCACCACAACAATAAATAGGACGTGCTGGAGGGATAGATTCCTGTCCTAGAGACTTCCCATGCTCTGGAACAAGATTCTAATCTACATTGGGCAGAGCTCCTCACTAACACTCTTCAAGAGAAACCTTGACGAGTGGATGGAAAACAGAAAGTTTACCCCAGGATCACTTCAGTGGCTCTGCTGGACAGAGGCACTGGGAACTAATCTAAGGGGGAGGCAAAAGCCAACACATTCCGGCTAGGCTTATAAATGCTTTTGGGCAGATAGCCTCATATCTACCTATGAACCTATGAACCTATGATGCCATTGTCCTTGTTAGCATATTATACACATATGAACTTAAGGAGCCATGCACCTATAGTGCTGTACATTGCTGAAGACATATTTGTTCTGTGCTGACATTCCATCCTGTGCTGTGACATCTATGGGTTTATTGTCACTGTGTATCCATAAGTGTTCCCTACAGATGCATGAAACTGAACAATAAAGATGTTTGTGACACATCTTTCATTGTGTAAGTATACAGCCATTACAACATCATACAACGTAAGGTACACAAAATAATGTGGCTTACTCATTACAAATATCAGCATACAGTATCTGTCAGTGACCAGTACAAGTGGCATGGGAAAGCAGTACTGCATTACACAAGTACATATTACATTATATAGTCATCCTGTGCATCAGACACATAGCTTCATTTCCCTGTATCGATGACAAGGATGACAGGGATGTGGCATAGGTATCATCACTTGCACAGAGTGTTGTGTGGGGGTGCAGGAGGCCTATGCTGACCCAATAGATTGAAAGCATGTGTGTGAATCAGGAAGGGAAGCAGGCAAGATGGACCATGGAAATGTGCCATGTGTGTCTGTAGGTGACCTGATTAAGACAGTGCTGTGTGAATGTGTACATGAAAACAGTCAAGCTCAGTGCTAGCCCTACTTGTGTGTATGTTGGACAGCTTTGAACCATATTTCCTAGTGCTGACAGTTCACTGTCTCCAACTTCCAACATGGGAACTGGCTCTGCTAGGAGTTGCACTGGCATATCCATGCCCAAGATCATGGTACTAGTGCCTGACAGTGTCTGCTCTCACCTGAAATTGTGTTCTCCATGGGAATTCCCAGGACCATGAACCCATGGCCTGCCACATCTTGGTGTGGTCAGCACACCCCCCTCTGGAGCTCTGGATGTACTGCCACTATGGAAGAAGGATTGTGCATGGCCATGTGGACTCTTACCAGATGGAATTGCTGACCTACGTCCATGAGTCTAACGCTTAACTCCAACTAGACATTCCATCACAGACAATGTGTG
Source organism: Protopterus annectens (assembly GCF_019279795.1). Lineage (NCBI taxonomy): Eukaryota > Metazoa > Chordata > Ceratodontiformes > Protopteridae > Protopterus > Protopterus annectens. The sequence continues at coordinate 131,788,025 of NC_056725.1, forward strand.
TTTCAAGACAGATATTCTGTGATCTGTCTCAGACCAATATCTTTCCACTGCATCAGTGAACCAATCCAGGGTATCAGCAATGTGGTGGCAGTCATGAAAGTCAAACTGTGCTGCATCCATAACCCTGAAAATTCTTCTGGAGTTCCTTTCGGAATGTATCTGTGCCTCCATGATGGCCTGAAACATATGCCAAGTGACCCATAATGAGACACCTGTGACAGGTGTTGGAAGGACATCAAGCCTGCTATGAACACCCCTATCAATCCTCCTGTGTGTAACCTCACCAGCTTTCTGGCTATGGCCAGTGTCAACACTCATTGGTGCTATAATTGCCACACTTTCCAGTTCAATGTCCCCACTCTCTGACTGTCCAATATATGTGGCCTCCGGGGATTGGGTATGTGTAGGCATACTGAGCGTGTGCAGTGATAATGAGGGCAGAAAAGGGATGTAAATGTCTGGGACAGATTCAGGCCCTGAAACCCCCACCTGTGCCTCACATTGGCCACTATCATCATCAGAGTCTGAAAAGACACTGACATTAGGTTGTGTAGGGGACAGAGATCAACCTCCCCACTCACCTGTGATAAAAAAGGAGAAAAGCAATACATTAATACCTGCACTATTATGCTCTGCAGTACTATGTTGCAATATATGTAAAGCTGTATACACTGTTGTCACTATTACAGACGTGTTTAACCCCCAACCTCATATAGTAGGACATGAGGACATTACCTTTCCCACAAACATCTGTAGTTACTTGTAAATTGTTACACTCATCAGCAACAAGGTACATTGTTGACATTTGTGAAGATTCTGCACAGTTGACACATATGACAATCTGTAATGTCCTGACAATACTGTCACATCTATCAATGTGGTCACACCTACAAGGTATAGGTATGACTCTAAAGTATATACCGTCAGAAAATATCTGTGCAGTTGGTAATCATGCTGACAGTACAGCAGTCCAGCCAGCAAACCTGGGATGACACTTTAGGGAATATATTGCAGTAAATCTACATCTGCAACAAAACAGTGTTGTGCTTACCAAGAGCAGGACCACAGCTTTGTCCGATTCCTGATGGACCTGTGAAAAGTTGAGGGAGAGGTAATGTAAACACCACTGCATGTTGCACTATAACAGGGTAATAGATCCATTTATCTCACATTTACAATAGCTACTTTGTTAATTGTTATGTTGGTCAAAATTTAAGTATGAGATTCAAACTGCAGTTAAACTCCTACCCCCAAAAAACAAAAACCTAACACCCACGTAAAAGTATGTACACCTGACACACTGAATGCTACAGCATTCTAATGCTGATCAAACTAAGCCTACCTGGATGCTTTTCTGGTGTGGAAACTGTGGCACCCAAATCTACGCTATACAGTATGATGGATGCCTGGGAGCTGTGGGTGTTCCTAGATCCACCAGGAATTCCTCAGTGGCTGAGAGTGATTGTTCCACTGCAGGCCCTCCACCGGTAACACCACAATCCGTGGCCAAATCTGTTGCTCTTCTATATGAACATTTATCATATCTGCTGCATGGTGTCAAACCTGCTAATATGTCCTGCTCTGGGGACCTATGACATTAACATTATGGACAAGGTCAGTCCACAATGCTGCCCGGTGTTCTCTGTTTTGACTCCTCCTGGACAGTAGGAGTTCATGGTGATGACAGTAGCTTTACAGGATTATATTGTTCTCAACATCTGTAAAAGGGGCATGGCATCTTGCATATATCTTTCCTGAAAGACAATAAAATGGCAACACATGCCAGGATCACATACATGGGAGTACACTATGCAGAGATACAGCAGGAACAGAATGGCTGGCAGTATCCACTGCTTGATCACACATGTCATATTCCACAGTGTGCAAACATACTAAGCATGTGGATACAACTAGAATACTATCAATAGTCAGCTATTCCTGTTTGTGCCATGACAGATACTGCTGTATGATCACACACCAAACACAGGAGTCCATTGTAGTGTATCCCCCCTAGGGGCCCCTAGGGGCAACCCCTCTGATAATATGTCAAAACAATAGTGCCAAACAAATAGCAGTGTGGTATTACAACCACTATAAAGGGATGTTCCCACAAGACCAGTGTGCCACATTTATAAAAACCATTCCTCCCTTGATGTATTGTACTTCCTCTGTAGGTGTATCAATTCTGGAGATCAATGACATGTTATCAGTACAGTTCTCAGAAAGGCCTAATGCTGCAATCCCCATCCCCCTAAACATATTGACACATATGCATCATGTTGTAAACAAAAAGGTTACATTCCTAATACCTGATGGAGTACAATACTCCTCTGTTGATATGTGCATATATATAAAGTTTTTGGCAACATGTTTACTGTGTGATGAACGTCTCATACAGACTAGTTCCCCTAACCATCTGTTTGCCTTTTTAATATGGTTCTCATTACAAGATGATAGGCTTTTAACCAATCTGTGGTTCTGAACTGCTAATTGCAGCCAACACAGCTGATTTGCAGTATAATCAGCCAATGACATGCAACCACTGAACAAGATATAAGGCCTTCATGTAGATTATAAACCCTTTCTGATATGTTGTGTTGGACATTACTGGGGTCAAGATACTACATCATCATAGAGGGTACATCTGTAGCAGCTACTTTTACATACAGATATGTGTGCTACAGGCTGCAGCTGATGCTGCAGCCAATAGGATTAGGCAGACAGTGTGAACACTTTGGAGAACAACAAGATGTAAGAGTAACTGTGGGAGCTGTGGCAGCCTTGCTCTAGAGGCAGAGCCAAATTGAGGGTACCCATTCCACTGCAAATAAATGCATGTGTATAAAGTAAGTATGTTAGGCAATGGTATCACTAACAGAGTACTAGGCAGCATGTCTGCTGTATCCTTGAGCAACATAGGGGGTAAATATACCATTATGTCAACCATGTGGGCAACTGCCAGGCCATGTGTTACATTATGGTAGTCATTTAGAACCTGTGTGCTGGCAGTCCTTGTTAATATCAGGATCTCCATATGTGTAGGTTAGTTGTGCAGCTATGCTAATCTGTAATACCATTATGAAATGATTGTGTGCTGCACTTTGATATTAGTTGGCCTCATTTGCATTACCTAGGTTAAACTCCTCTGTGAATATATATTAATGCATGACCTGACACGTTATGCACTTTATAGCATTGCTATAAGGATATGTCAAGTGTGTTCCTATCTGCAGGCCTTTGATTTTCATCATTGTGTGGATACAGAGTGCATGGCTACATCATTCATTGATAGCTTCACAATAACATAATTTAAATGCTGCACACCACTGGATTTGAACCCAGGACCATGTGTGGCAAAACTTACTGTTTGCAAAGCATTAACAGATAGAGCTACTGAGTCACTATTACAGCATTTGTATCTGTCAAGATATAAGTGCACAAATACAGGCTGTGACATACCTATATTACATCCATTATTATGTGCCTGGCTTTATAGGGATGTATTTCTCCACCAGAGTCCCAGCTGAACATGTATTTTCCCATTAATGTTTTGCAGGTGTACTTCTTCATGTTGCTGATAAAAGTGGACATTTACCTGATTAGAGATCTCACTTTACATCCATTATGCTGTGTCTGGCTTTCTAGTGGTGTAGTCCTGTACTAGACTCCAAGATGCACTCCCAGTTTTTCCATTATTCTTTCAGCAAGTTTGCACGACATGGCTCGAAGTGCAGCTCTGCTTAAACATGCGTAATGATGGTAACTTGCAATTACTATGTTTTGCTTAAAGCACCTGTTTTAATTAACAACTGTGTGGTGTGGTATGTTAATGTAGTGGTCTGCAGGTGTGATAGTCTTGCGTTCAAAATAGGGGACAGGTGTCTGTTTTGTATGAGTTTATTATCATTTAAAATACATATATAAATATAGCTCCATTTTGTTGAGCTTACAGATGCTGCACGACACGTTGCACAAAACATCTTTAAGGAAAAGAAAATGGGGAGCAAGAACAGTGTTGAAATGGGGTACAAGCAGGGGGAAACATAGTGAAAGCAGGTAGGCACGTGCAGGAAGGGTGTAAGTAACAACCATAGCTACCCATTTCTTCATCGGCAACAACTGTGCACTTTGCAGAATTTGTAGATGAATTTGGACTGTCACCCCCAGAGAGAGGGGTGGTGACAACTTAACTGTGTTGTCAAGCCAATTGGATCAAATCACATGTGCCCAGTGGACAAGTGTGCAAAATGGAGAGATATACGGGGTGATATTTTTTTTTGGGACAGGTGCGCATTTTTTTTTTTAAGGTGAGAGTGGAATGTTAGGGAAGGTACATAGGAAAGCATGCCCTCCATCTGGCCCAGGTGATATCAAAAGTTCAGAACAACATCCTTCACACCAATCCTGGTAGTTCATCACTGGTGACAACACCACCCCCTCCACCACTGCTCCCAGAGGAGCCCAGCCACAGCCCGTGGGACAGAACTACCCGACACCACAGGTAGTGCAATGGAAGCAGAGGGGGCACCATCAGGCTGCGGCCCTGACATGCTGGGCCCCAGTGCCATGGCTGGAGGAGCCAAGGTAAGTGGATCACCTGGAACTGGCCTATCTTGTCATGCTGTAGTAAACTAGATATAACGATAAGTTAAGGTTAGTAATAACCAAACCAATGTTAGTATTAACATAATGTAACATGATATCGATTAATCCAAATACATATTAAGGTATATTATGTGGAACACAACAACAAATACCATAACAGTAAGTATGTTAACAGCAAACCAGTATGAAATAACCCATAAGGCCAACATAACAGTAAGTTTAACAGAATACATAATATTAAATCACAATAATAAATACTATTAATAAATTAAAGAAGACAAGGGGTGAGGAGAGAGTGGGAAAAACATACCATTAGTGAACTTGTAGATGATATTAATACACAGACTACCAATACATACTTCTAGAGGTGTGCACTGTCAGTTGTGAGCACAGTGACTCACATTCTTCTGTAGATGATGTAGCACATACATACCTCTCAAGCTGTTAACATCGGTCAGCATGGGCAAAGCATTAACAAATGCAGGTACACAACTACACAGAACTGTTTCACATAATGTGCACATGCGTAACCACCAATGTGCTCTGTAAACAGATTTGCAAATACATTGCATTCCAGGTAATCATTTACCTGCTAATCACGGACCACACAGATTGGGCAGTTGTCATTACCTTATGAAAAATCATGGCTGTTGAGAGGGCTTGTATACATTAAGTAGACTAGACAACCATCATGTTTTAGTTGGCAGGCATGGAAGTAGAACCCAAAAGCTGTGACTCCAGGGGACATATGCACATAATGTAACAACTGATTGCAGTGATATTAGAACAAACATGCAATGAATGTAGCCCTACTGCACTTATTTGAACACATTACTTATCAAAGCACAGTCCTGCTTTACACTTTATTGTTATTACTCCTTAGAATCTGTGAAGTATATACATGATGTCTGCCTAGAATGTTGGCTACCTTACCCATATACTTTCTTCCTGGAGTGAGCGGAATAGAGAGCATTATTTGACTGAAGTGACTTCAAGACAGTACTGTACTGATCTCTGGGTTGTGCAATACATTTATTAGGCAATTACATTTGCATTATTTAGTTATTTCAGTTTTACAGTTGACTGCAGTGACATTAAAACACAAATGCAAGGAATACAGCCCTAATGCACTTATTTGAACACATTACTTATCAAATCGCAATCCTGCTTTACACTTTATTGTTATTACTCCTTAGAATCTGTGAAGTATGCACATGATGTCTGCCTAGAATGTTGGCTACCTTACTCATATACTTTGTTCCTGCAGTGGGAGGAATAGAGACCATTATTTGACTGAAAGTGGCCTGAAGACAGCCATGACCCATACTATGGGTTGTGCAATACATTTGTCAGGCAATTATTTTTTCATTCTTTATTTATTTCATTTTTACAGTTGACTGCAGTGACATTCGAACACACGTAGTGAATACAGCCTACTACAGTTATTTGCACACATTAGTTATCAAACCACAATGCTGCTTTAAACTTATTGCTTATTGTTATTGGTATTGTTTATTGTTTATTGCACTACAGTTATCAGAAAATATCCATACTTACCACACTCATGGCACATCCTGGCCAAGCGACCATCATGAGACTGGACATTGCGAGCCTGTTCAGCTGCAGGTGTTGGAAGAGAAGCACACCATTATGCATACCAGTTTTGCACAGATTCAGCTTGTATTTTAGTAAAGTAGTAACAAATATACTTACATATCTGTGGGGCAAGCCCAGCCTTAGCCTCTTGAACCAGGTATCCAAGGTTCCCCTCTTCCTTCGCTTCAAGTCATCATGGTAGTGATGACACCGCTCACTTCTGTGGCGGATACCAGTAGCACTGGTAGGATCCATGGCCAACTGATACCAGGCTTCAGCTTTACATTCTGAGCCCTAGTAACCACACTGCAACCGCTGGAGTTTGTAGTTCTGGTCCAGGAGTCCAAAAAACATTCTGGACTCCTGCACAACCCACCTCTATGCCCAAAAGCACACTCCCTCACCAAAACTGCCAGGCATATCAATAGGTTAGTAAGGCTCCAAAGAATGCTGCAGAATTCCCACCTATTGGCCTCAATATAGGCTGTTTTCCCACCCTTACACATCATACTGTAACATTCAAAAAAGTGCAGCTTTGCTTAGCATCATGCAAACCAGCATAGTAGAGCTGAGCATCGCATAAACTTGCACAGCTATGTTTTAGCAAAGCTTAGCAAAGCACAAACAGGAACAGCTGTTGACCATTTTAAGCAATGCTTAGCACCGCACAGCTTTTCCAAATGTAACAATTCTGCTTTTAAATTAAACCACCCTTTAGCTCACCTCACACATTTCCACAGTGATAAACACATTTCCACAGCAATAAATGTAAAAAAGGTATGATTGCTGGGGACTCAAACCCAGGACCTATTGCACCTTAGGCAATGATTCTACCTATTCAGCTACTTGGATAGTGAGAAAACCAGTATATCATCACATATACTACTAAGCTACCTGTTAGCATTGTTAAGCACCGCTCATGGCACACAGCCATTCAAAAAAAAATGTAATTAAAAAAATGTAGACAACAATAACTAAATAATTACATCCTGGTTTTTATTTTAGATATCTGGCAGGTGTCAGCTGTGCATGTGTAAGACCAGCTCGGCATTGCCGTACTCTGAGCAGCACCATGCAAATGGGCATAAAAAAAAGATTCTTATCCTGTACATAACATTTGTCCAGGAGTTCCATGGACAATCCACAACAATGGGACAGCCTCTACACTACTGCCTACATGGATTCAGTATTCATGTTACTATGATCTCCCTCTGCAATGCACCATTATTAATATGCATGGTGCACTGTTGAGGGGGAACCATGGCCGTGTAGATGGGTACATTCTGTGTAGGCTTTACATGGAGCCTACAAGGATTTTATTGACTCCTGGGGTACATCATAACATAGACCCCATAGCAGCAAAACAGCACATCATCAAAGTGTGTCAAATCAAAAGTAGAAACATCACACAGTGCAAGCAGGTGATTGTGTGAGATCATGTCACAGCTGAGATTGGGGTTGTGCCCATCCTTAGCTGTAGTGTGATGTTGCAGGGGTGTGCAGGTTGCAGGGGGATGTGTGTTTACAATGTTATAACTTTCAACTTTATGCCATTCAGTGTCGTACTGTTTTCCTACTATAGACTCTATGTTAAGAAGGTTAACATTCAGAGTAGTCAATGTTCTAATACAGACCCATAGATATATACATGTATGCATTTGTGCTTGTTTTAAAATGTAAATTAAAATATAATGATATAACACTGACTTCAGATACAAGGCTGTGATATTTAAAGTGTATGAAAGGTACATTTATGATGATTGCAATTAATTTTCTTATAATAATCCTCAGGTTACCATAACAGACAGGAAGATTGTTTGCAAATAATAGTGACACCTTATTTTTTTAATTCAGAAGTCAGAATTTTGCATATTGCTAAACAGAAAGAACAGATATCACTGATGACATTGCAGTTCAAGTCCTCTGTGATGTCTGGCAAACACAGATAAAACTTGTGTTACATATTTTATCACAAGCAACAAGTAGGGTAACATCTGGTTGCACTGTTTACCACCTACATAAATTATTTTTCTTAGTACAGATTTCATTATTTTACTGTTTTATTGATCCTCTGTACTAAACCATTGGCCTGTGGATGGTATATTGCAATTCCAGCAACTTTAAAGCATTTGCACAACTGATGCAATGCCCATTCCATAAAAGGAGTGCTAAGGTAAGTAAGTATGTCCATAGTGATATCCACTTCAGAGAATAACAGTACAGTATTACAGTTATCTAGCAATAGTCTTAGCATTAGCCTTGCGTAATGGTACAGCTTCTAGAAATTTTGCAGCACAGTCCATTATTAGTAGTCTATACTTATATCCATTAATAACGTTTACCAATGGCCCAATGATGTCCATACCAATGCATTCAAAGAGTACCTCTATAAGCATTGACATCTATACACTCTTACATCCAGGATTAGATGTAGTTTTCTAATATTCTGGACAAGAAGCAAAGCAGAGGTGTTTTCTGTCTTTTACATTATACTTGGCCAACAAAATCTAACACTCTTGCCTTAGATTTTCCAGTTTCCAGGTGATGTCATAGCATGAGACTATTGGCGAGGTTCATCTCTAGTGTTTTATAAGGTTTTGGTAATAGTAACTGGTGTAGAATTCCCTCACTACCTTTACTTCCAATATAAATAATATATTTTAAGTCAAAACAGGGGTAAGATACCATGAGAACACCATGTTCTCTATCTTTCCTTACATGCTTAGATATATTCCTTCTTTCTCTTCTTAAAGGGTCATCTTAACATTGGGCTTTTTTAAAGTTTATGCAGCATAATTGTAAGTCTACTATTTTAAGGTTACTTTCCTCATTAGCTTATACTGAGGCATATGGTACAGTGTCCTCTCCCAAAAACACTGGACAGTAGCGTTTTCTATGACTTCCTCTACAAATGATAGTCTGGACTAAAATCTCATTCTGCTCTAACTTTTCCTCTACCTGAAAAAAAACCTCTTGAGAGGTCGATTTTGCTTTTTAGCTTTCTTTCCCCTTGAACAACAATATGCTTAGAATCCTGTAGTTTCTTATCTTTATCAACTTTAGCATTTGCTGTCATTCCTTTGATTAGAGGGTTCTCATTCAAGTGCCCTTCTACTTCTATGTTGCACTCTTTGGTTCTGAACTAGCACTTTTTGTAAATCTCTGTACAGATATATGTCTTATAGAGTTTTGTACTTCAAAATCCTCTGTCACTTCACCACCAATTTCTATGCAGCTATCTATTACAGTATTGGGTTTTTATTGTTCTGTCACTGGGATAGGCTTCTGGAATCATACTAATTCCCTTCTCCTGGGTTTGACTCTGGATCTGTATAAGACTGTCACTGTCTTGCTCTATCTACCCATTCTAGTATCCAAGAGATAGTCAAGTTCAAGTAATGAAGTTGTTGAGTTCTTTCTTTTTTATTATGTGTACCAGGCTGTCGCACCATACCTATGGATGATCACACCCCTCTACATCTTCCATAGTGCCTTAAAATGGGTAAAATCTTCGCTCATTTTAACAAAATGGCTCAAGTCAAGAGCCACAGCAATGTTATGCTAATTTTTCCTAGAACTGTCTGAATTTCTGCATGTACATATCATCTGCACTTTTTGCATGTTATTAATATTATGTTGCACATATAGCGACCTTTGACAGGTAATCATGCTTCCAGAATCAAGTAAAGCTTGAACATCTTTCTCTCTCACTTCCAAAAATGTAATGCATTTCACTAGCTTGTTTGTAACGCATTGGCATAATGCTGACTCAATAACCCTAGCACAGTCTTATCACATTCCACAGGAACTGCTTCAGTTCTAGCACATATCCATTTTCTTTTATTTTTTGACTAGTAGCATTCCTTTTAGTATTACTGGAACAAAATATGACTATGTGACCCCTCCATCCACATGTAGACAAATTAATGTATTAAACGTTATTTTTTTGTTTCATGTGAGATTAGATATTTTTATTTAGAAGTACACAGTTTAGTTTTAAACAATGTGTCATTAACTATGAAGCATTCTGCTAAAGTTATTAACTTGTCAAAGTTATTGGAATCACTTTGTAACATCCACTTTCTTGTATAATTATGTAATGATCTTTTACATCTTTCTGCTGCTAGAATTTTGAAAATTTGAAATCTATCCACTGACAAAATTATTAACATTTTTATTATACTGTTATTATTAGATTCTAACCTTTGGTTTAATATATGCTCTAAGCATTGAATCTAGGTTCATACTGAGTTGTCAGCATTACAATTCTACTTGCAAAATGATATTGCTTGCATTTCAGACTTTACCCCAGGCTATGACCAAAAGTTATTTTTTATGTTTTTCACAACCAGTATAATCAGTACCTGCCATGTCTATGTACATTTTTAATGGCATCCAGGGGAAAAAAGTATTTTGGCCCATTCTGACTTACTTAACCCAATTATCTTGGGTAGCATATCTTTAAAATAACAACTATGACTGCAAGTCATTCTGCTTATTTATTTTTTGAATGGCAGGTATAGTTTTGCAGGTAAAAAATTACAATGACCAATCATATCAACTGTTGTTGTAGCTGCACCAGCTGTTCATTAGTTTCCACCTTAGAGTCTGACAAAGTTTTCAACAGTTCTTCCTGATTATGGATAAAACAACATAACCATGGAAGAACTCTTGTTGGGAGCAGTCATCACATAACAAATGGCAGCAATTAAATGCCTCTGGTTTAAAAAAATACATCAGAAAAATTTAGGTGAAACAGTCGACATAGTTGCCAGCAGAAGCACGGTAAGACATTGTACTTCTGTCAGGTCCTAATTCAAACTGCCCATATTCTCCACCAGTATAAGTTTTAAAAATACTGGTGGTACAAGCATAGAAAAACACAACTTTATTTGAAGAAGCAAATGAAAACATAGCCCACTGGGATTTTCCAAGTCAATTCCCAAGCTATTTGTACTATTTGCAGTACTTTAACATTAAGGATTACAGTCCAAGTCCAGAAGCAGATAGAGGTAATACGACCACACAGTCTCAATCCCATACAGCCCTTCCAATAACAGGCTGCAAATCAAAAGATACAGACAGATACAGGTCTTATCAGATCTTTTCTCAGCTCTGCAAACAAAACATATCCAAGTGACACCTCCACTTGCATCTTCATTTAACTCCTACTGACAATTCTAAGAGTCAAATATTGCTTGTTCATATTTGCATCAATAATTCCAAAACCATACTAAGTACAAAGTTGTAAAATATTTCATCTTAAAGCTTACACAATGGCAAACTCAGCTGCAATAATATTTGACCATTGTCTAGTGCAAATACATAGATATTAACTGTTGTTTTTATGATATTAATTTATATAGATATAATCTTCACATTTTTCTAAATATCTCAATAACCAAGTAACACATACAGAACTCCTTAGCCTCATATGAAAGCTCTCAGCTAGATGAATAAAATAATGCTGACAGTGTGTGTGTGTAACTTGAGTCTATAGCTCTCAACCTCTTAGTGCAAGAAATCTGGACAAAGCCTAATGTTTTGGGGGGACAAAGGCTCAAAAATAGGGACAGATTTTAAATATTACTCTTATAAACTTACAACGTTGCTAGAATGACATTGTTTTGCATTAGCATGCATTTTCTGAATTATATGAAGTCTGTAACTCAAATTTAGTGACTTCAATCCTCAGTGACTTGCTAGAAAACCACAAATTTTATGTGGGACAGACCAAAAATATGAGGCAAAAAAATGGACATTCTGCAAAAATCTGGACAGTTGAGAGGTATGCTTGAGTGGTTGTTAAAATATTGTAAGTTGTTTACAAAATATTACAAATGAAATAGTTACTGTGTTTACTGTAAGTAACAAAATTCATTTTAAGACCTAGAACCTAAAGAATACTAACACTATAAAAATAGTTTGTGCTGAAGAGTTTGCCATTTATACTTCTTTCATAAACCTTATGGTTCCAGAAATATGAACATTTGTTTGAAATGTGAGGACATAATTTGATTCTGTCAAAAGGCTTAGGTTCCACCCATTAGAAGTTACAGTGCAAATTTCCTGAGCTCCATTGAAGTGAATGAGTTAAACTAGTCTCAAGCTATATCCATCATAGGCTCCCACTGTTCCATCCAACTTCTGGAAAAATAAATCCTAAGGTTGAGCCATTGCTCAACCTGACAATGAACTTCCACCTTGAGGAACAAACTATCTGATTTTAGCATCATGTAAGAAGTGAAGCTTGGAACAGACAAATTTGTCATGGGATGACCTTGGTATGAATAGAGTGTGGGGGGGGGGTTGGATGTAGGAAGATAGGTAGGTTAGGTAGTGCAGATAGGGAGTGGGTAGGAAAGAGTTAAATAATTTGGAAGCTGGGAGAGGAAGTGAGGTAAGGCATAGGGGTGGGTCTTAGGGGGTTTTATAGGGGAAACTGGTATGAGTAAGCACATTTTGGTGTGGTCGTTTTGAAGGAGGATCACGTCCTAACAACCTGAGGTGTTAGTAAGGTAGGCCTTGAGTACTGCTATGTAGTGTAGACATATTTATGTACTTGTGTCCATGGTGATTTAGTGGTTATTTCTCTCATTGCTTGATCCAGATTTGCCTACTAGGTCTTCTTCATTGGCAGCTTTGTGAGCTTATTGGGTTCCCTGGTGGTTTAATGGCTTATTCATCATGTTTTCTTCTCCTTTTGTTGTTTTACATTGTTTCATGGTGGTCTGGTGGTTTTTTTTGCTTGTTCACGGTGGTTTTAATGGCTGTTTGTGTTCCTGGTGGCGTAGTGGTTATTCACGGGCTTATTCTGTTGGTTGAGGATGGGTGCTCATGCGCAGTAGAACTAGTGTGGTCTCCTATTGGGGGAAAATAAATAAATATATACAGGCATGGAGTGAGAATGGCTTGGCTTAGTGGGGTGCACAGGAGATTGTTGCTTGTTTGGGTGTGTTGGCTTGGTTGCTGGTTGCCTTCTCGAGTGCAGCAGGTAAGTGCTGATGGTGGGATTGGGGTTGGTAAGTGCTGGTTTCTGTCCCTGGTGGCTGCGATATCTGTGTGGGGCTTGTCTGGATGTTTTTTGTTGGTGGTTAGTGTTTGCTTTGTAGGGTTTGTGTGGATACTTTCTGTTCCCTGGTGATAAGTGGCGGCATTGTGGAGTTTGTGTGAATGGTTTTGTTTCCCTGGTGGTTAGTGGCGGCTTTGAGATGTTATGTGAATGGTTGTCAGTTCCCTGGTGTCTAGTGGCAGTTTTATGAGGTTTGTGTGGATGGTTTCAGTTCCCTGGTGGTTAGTGGTGGCTTTGAGAGGTTTTTCAGATGGTTCCATTTAGTTTCCTTTACCTGGTGGCTAGTCATGCCTTTGAGAGGTTTACGTGATGGTTTCATTCCCTGGTGGCTAGTGGTATGTCCCCGGGTCTTGGGGGAGTGTTCTGGTGTCTTTAGGATGCTTTATCCCTGATGGTTAGTGGTTTCTGGGCCGCAGGTAAGCCGTTGTGGCTTTCCACTGTTGAGCAGATAGTGTGCGCATGCACAGTAGCGTCGGCAATCACGGATTGCCTTCTTTATTAAAAAAAATAAATAAATAAATAAGGAAAAGCAGCAGAAGAGTTATACATTTGAAATAGCTAGTCTGTATGGGCAGGTAGGGAGATCAGGCTAGGTTCTTTAGGTAAGTAGGGTTTGGGGAGTATTATAGATAGTATTTAGTATATATATATATATATAAAAAAAAAAAAATATATATATATATATATATATATATATATATATAAAATATATGTATAATGAATAAATAGCAGATTATGGATGGCATAGTCTGGGGTGACTGGCATTAGGTGGTAGAAGTAACTAGCTGTTAGATGCATGGGATTGCCGTTGGACATGCAGAGGTTTTTTATATATATATATATAAGTAGTTGAGGGTAAGGGTTTAGGAGAGGTGATAGGCATAAGGATTTTAGGACTTGTGTTCTATTGGTCTGCAGGTACTGGTTGGTGCTAGCAAACATTTCTTTAAGGGTTGTTTTAACAATTTTTCTTTTGTTTCTTTAGGTTATCATGGCTGAAGGGTTGAGACAGAGGTGGACCAGTATTGTTCCACAGGCTGAGGACCTCTTCAAGGACATTTCTACTGAAGTTCCATCAACTAGTGCTCAGGATCCGAAAACTCGGCGGAAGAGGCAAATGGTGGCTACAACTCAGGGATCGAGGGTGAAGAAAGCCAGTCAGCATCAGAGGATGTAGCAGTCAAGGTTGGGATGCCGCTGGTGGCCCCTTTGTCTTCTGCAGGTAATTCTTTATCAGGTCTGATGAGGAGTGAAGAGATAGCGGCAGCTACGGGAGGGGTGCCAGGGTGCAGTGAGGGGGTCCAAGGTGAGCTAGCGGGTAGGGGCTTAGAGATGTTGTTTGTTTGTGAAGCGATTTCTGATAATACTCTATCATTGCTTGATCCAGATTTGGGGTCTGACTTGGATGTTGTGGGGTCTAATTTTGGGTCGCAGCCAGGGGATGGGTTGGTGATGCAGGCCTTATGTCAGGAAGGGGCTCCCATTGTTTTGACTCCCCATATATCTTTGGTGGTGAAGGAGAAGATTTGGAAAGGGGAATTCACTGATATTTTCGAATTGCTTGATGTTGATGGGGTTCAACTGTTGACAGAGGCAGAGTCAGCTAATGGAAAGGACCTTTTGGCAGCATTGGCGGCCATAGGTCACAGAAAGGTAGGTCAGGTTCTGCCCAGGTCATGGGATAACTGGGTCCTTGGTTTTATATACTACATGGCGGTTTGGTTGGAGAGGGATACTTCACTGGCTCTTCCTCTTCTGACCTATTTTTTGACTATCAGGGAAGCACAGAGGCTGCGGCCAGGCTATGCATGGTTTTGGTATGATCAGAAGTTTCATAAGCAGAAAGTGGTGGATAAATCCATGCAGTGGGAGGTTAGTTACCCGGGCATTGTGCTTTCTACTATGATGGACACTGGTGCAGGGAGTAGTAGATTGGCTCAGCTATCAGACGGAGGTGCTGGGATATGTTGGGCATTTAATGCAGGGAAGTGTTCTTGGGTAGGTTGTAAATTTTCCCATATTTGCTCTAGGTGTATGAGAGCTCATGCTCTTACATTATGTGGAGGGGTGGGGCCCTGCTGGGGAGCATATGTCTTATTCTGCGGTGCCTAGAGGTTGGGTTGGTTCTCACCAAACATGCATAGGTGGGTGAGGCTGGGGTTCTTTTCGGGGGCAAAGGGGGGGTCTTTTCATGGAGTTAGGACTCATTCCACTATTAAAGTCTAGATTTTGGAGTTGTTCCTGACCCATTATCAGCTGCCAAGTGTGGCAGGGGAATTGACTGAGGGTTTTTCTAGGTTTTTTTCAATTCAGTCCATGTTGGTGGGGGATGGTATGGTGGGAAAAAACTTGAAGTCTGTGAAGGGGGGAGGGGGTTTGGCAGGAGTTGACTGACAAGGAGTGTCAAGCAGGGAGACTGTTGGGTCCATTTAGTCATCCTCCATTTTCTAACTTTAAAGTGTCACCGCTAGGTTTGGTTCCTAAGAAAAAGCAAGGTGAATTTCATTTGATTCATCATTTGTCATACCCTAGGGGTAAGTCTGTGAATGACTTCATACCCAGTACAGAGGTTAAGATCACGTAGTCATCATTGGATGATGCGGTCCGATTATCAGGAGTTTTGAAGATCCTTGGTTAGCTAAAGTACATACTGAGTCGGCTTTTCATTTGTTGCCAGTGCGGGAGGAGGACTGGCCTTTGTTGGGCATGGTGGTTGGGGAAAAATGACACTGCAATGCCTATGGGATGTGCAGTGGCATATTCCACATTTGAAAAGTTTAGTTCAGCAATTCATTGGATTTGGCACCAGAGGTTGGAGGATAAGCAAGCAGTTCACTATTTAGATGATTTTTTGTTGGTAGGTGATGGTTGAGATAAGGCACAGGCAGCTTTGTGTGAGTTTGTGTGGATGTGTGAGTCCCTCAGAGTTCCTTTGGCTAAGCACAAGTTAGAGGGCCTTGCAAAGGTGTTGGATTTTTTGGGCTTGACAGTAGATGCAGGACAAGGTCTGTTTTGTTTACCGCAGGACAAGTTGGTTCGGCTGCAGGAGAAAATCTGTTGGGTGAAGTCCAAGTCCAAGGTTCAGGTGCAAGAGGCTATCGACTTGTTGGGTTTGATGAATTTAGCTTGTAGGGCTGTGCATCCAGGGTGCACATTTTGCTGGGCTGTAGCATTTCTTTTGAAAGAATGGAGGAGTAAGCACCACAGAGTGTGGGTCACCAAGCTAGTGCGAGAGGATTTAGAGTTATGGATGAAATTTTTGGAACAGTTTAATGGGATTTCATTTTGGCAGTCGGATTGGGTAGAGCAATGGAAGATACAGCTGTTTACTGAAGAGTGGAAACGGGATGTCGATTTTTGAAATTGATGACTATTTGAGTGGCTTTGGCAGTTTGGCAGGATCGGTTAAAAGGTAGGAGGGTGTTTTTTTATTCGGACAATACTGCAGTGGTGAGGGTGTTGCAGGTTAAGATGGCTAAATCTCCTCATTTGTTACTTGTTCTCAGGAATCTGGTATTGCAGAGTTTGATGATTAACATTTTCTTCACAGCATTGCATGTGCCTGGGGTTAAGAATGAGATAGCTGATAGCTTGTCTCATTTTCAGTTTTGTAGGTTTTGACAGGTGGCCCCAACAGCGGCATTGCATCCGGCAATCATTCCAGAGGACATTTGGCAGATTGGTCCATTGTAATTGGCAGGTTGGTGCAGCAGGCATGGGCAGTGTCTACGAGAAGAGCTTATGGTAGGGCTTTGTTTAATTTTGACCAGTTCTTGAGGCAGTTACCGAATGAAGAGCATCAGTGGTCAGAGGTTTTGTTGTTGTGTTACTTGACCATGTTGAGGGAACAGGTAAGGGTGGTTAAGACAGTGAGGGTGGTGTTGGCAGCTATTGCTGCTTTTACTCGTTTGGCTGGATTGCAGGATTGGACCAGGTTCTAGGTGGTGAGTCGAGTATTAAAGGGTTGGGGCAGAGTTGAAGTTGGGGATGTAGATAGGAGATGGCCGGTGACGAAGGAGATCTTAAGCATGTTGCTACAGGGTTTAGGTAAGGTGTATGGATCCTTAGAGGAGTATGTGGTATGGAGCATGGTCTGCATGTGGATGTATTGTGGGGTGTTTAGAGTGTCTGAATTACTGGGTTCGTAACTATGGGAGAATGTGTTGATGTTGCCTATGGCTGTGCATATTTGGCTGCTGTCTTCAAAGACAGATCAGGAGGGATGTGAGGACCTGATGGTATTGGAAGTGACTGAGGTAAGTTGGAGATGTCCTGTGGCATGGGGGATGAGACTGTAGGTGGTCCAGAGGGGTAGAGTGCAAGGTTTGGTTTTTACTTCAGTAGGTGGTAAAGGCTTGATGGGTGAGCAATTGAATTTGATTATGAGGAGGGCTCTTTGTAGTGTTGGTTTAGAAGGGGATAAGTTTTCTTCTCAGTCTTTTAGAATGGGTAGGGCATCGGACTTAGCAAAGGAAGGAAGTTCTATAGAAGTCATCAAGAGGGTGGAAAGGGGGGTCTTCCAATGCCTTTTTTGTCTTATATTAAGTAGCTTTTTGGTAGTCTTTGTTTACAGTTTTTTTTTTTTTTAGGTAGCAGAAGGATCATCATCTTGGGGCATTCTTTCATCTTTTGGGCAGCTAGGCGTGAAGCAATTAGACTCAAAAGAATGAATTTGGGGCTGGACCATTTTGGATGGAAGGTCATCTAGCATGGTGTTAGAGGGTTTATGTGGAGCAGGATATTGCAGGTATTCATTGGGTTATAGAGTCAATGGGGATTGCCGCTGATTCATTTAGGGGGGGGGATGATTTAGGTAGGGTTCCGAAAAGGCAGTTGGTATATCACATTTGTGAGGGTGTGTTAGCATTGAGGAGGATGTATCCATCTTTGGTTTTGATATGGTCTGAGATTATTCCCCAGTTGGTTTGGAGAGAGGCAAGGAATTTTGTGGCGGTGGAGAAGGCTCGGAGGTATGTTAATTTTATGTTGGTGAAATGTTTGAAGGACATTGGGGATGCATACGATACACCATGTGGAGTTTGAAAGCAGGGACCCTGTATGGTATAGATCAGATGGAGTTCATCTCAATGAATTTGGGCTTGATTTATTTAATCTTAACCTGGGCATGAAGGTGGAGGATCTATTGAAAAGTGGTATTGTCTGAGGGTGAACAGCCCTTTGGGCTGGTGGGCAGAGAAGAGGGTCAGGTTTGACTCTCTTCTGTCCCACTCAGTAGGATATTTGGAACTGATGGTGAATGACTTGGAATGGAATTATGGAATTGATGACATTGAGGTGAGCGGGGACATTGCCTTCATGATTACTATGATAAGTGAGCAAGTGAGGAATGCTGCTTATCCAACGGTGAGTGGGTGCGCTGCCCTTATGTTTACTATCCTATTTGTTGCAATGTTAAATTTGTATGACTCATTAAGGTTTGAAATTTGTTATTCATTTTCATTACAATAAAGGTTGTCAAATGTCTTTGGTTGTCCATGCTGATTTATTAGAACTGTGACAAGTGACGTTTGGAACAGACAAATTTGTCACGGGATGACCTTGGTATGAATAGAGTGGAGGGGATGGATGTAGGAAGATAGGTACATAAGCTAGTGCGGGTAGGGAGTGGGTAGGAAAGAATTAATTAAGTTGGGAGCTGGGAGAGGAAGTGAGGTAAGGCATAGGGGTGGGTCTTAAGGGGTTTTGTATGGAAAACTGGTATGAGTAAGCACATTTTGGTGAGGTCTTGTTGGCCTCCCAGCCCGCAAGTTTGATGTGGCTTGAGGGGCGGAGAAGAGGGTCAAGCTTGACTCTCTTCTCTCCCCCTCAGTAGGATATTTGAAATTGATGATAGATGACTTGGAATGGAATTATGGAACTGATGATATTAAGGTGAGTGGGGACGCTGCCTTCATGATTACTATGATAAGTGAGCAAGTGGGGGACGCTGCTTATCCAAGGGTGAGCGGGTGCGCTGCCCTTATGTTTACTATCCTATTTGTTGCAATGTTGAATTTGTGTGGCTCAATAAAGTTTGATGTTTGTTAATCATTTTCATTACAATAAAGGTTGTCAAATGTCTTTGATTGTCTGTGCTGATTTATTAGGACCGTGACAGTTCTACAGACACAAGGCACAAATAAAATCATATATTCCATTCTGTGCATACACACACACACACACACACACACACACACACACACACACACACACACGAGATGCTACAGTGTGTGTGTTTGGGTGTACATGTGTGCATGTCTGTATTTCTTTGGGACTAGAACCTGCCTGTTTCCCCATTCTCAGAACACAGAGCAAGTTCTGTTCTAGCGGATGATGATGTAAAGCATCAGTGCCAAGAGTTATTTGATATACCTTTAAATTTAATTTTTCCAAAAAATGGCAGTTGTGGTAGCTTCTAGTCAGTGAGTAACTATTATCATCTTCTGCCTTCCATGACAACTTACCGCAGTTTATGTGAAAAGATTACTGTCAGTATCTAGACATAGCCTGCCATATGTGTCATATGATTTGCAATTGCAGCATTAGATGCTGTTGGACTAAAGCTACCCACTACTTCATCTTCCCATAGTGCTGACCTCAGAGCTGACTCCATGTACAGCACTACTCTATCATAGCTGCCTGATAATCTGGTGCTTGGGTCAAACTGGGATGATGCAGTTTCATTACAAAGCACAACCATTGACACAAAGGACTCAATGTTATCAAACAGTGCTGTAGCCTCTGCTGCTGCCACTACTGGCACATTTCTGTAGACAAGCCTTGTTGGATTGTTTGATACAGAGATACAATGAAACTCTATATCCATTGTTTCCATTAAGTAGGAATCTATGAAAAGAGACCATGAAACATGCCCCTCCTATGGTAGCCATGTAACCAGTAACATACAAAGGTGAAAGGGCTCACATCAATTATGGACATAAAAGACAAGTGCTGGAAGGGTTAAACTATTTGCATTTTCCAGCACATAAGATAATGGAGTCAACTGGTTTTATCTACAGAGGGATGGTGGAGAATTATGCAGACTTAACATTGTGCTTAGATGCTGCATCATGTGTCCTTACAACTACGTATGATGGAGCTAAGAGATGCTATTGAACAAATGGCTGCAGTGAATAGATCTGAACAAAAAGACTGTTCTTGCAGATAATACATGAGGCATACAATGTCAATGCTTGCAGTTAACAAATCTGGCATGAAACTGTTTATGATGAAAAACTCTGAGCAAACAAAATAAGAAAAAAAAACACAAACAGCACGAGTTGTACAACCAGTGCTGTTTGTGTTTTTTTCTTATGAAACTGTTTATAAACTGGTTCATGTGCACCAAGGGCACTGCAGATACAGGATAGGGATGCGAGTTATGGCCTTTGAACAACCAGCTCAGAATCAGTTTCTGAACTAGATGCTATGGGTCACTCCACAGTTTCTAATTTGCATAGTCTACTACCAATAGCAGGTACAGCATCACTGACTCCAGGCTGTGGTGCAAGGTCTCACAACACTACCCAGTATCACACACTCTGAGCCCAGATGTAGCCACATCTGTATAGCTGCCACCCATGATTGTGAGCATGTTGGTCCTTTTAATACTCTGTGTCATGTTAAAAGAAGACCTCCTTGTGGTACGCCATCATCCACGCAATGTGGTCAACCATGTCAAGGGATGTAGATCAAATGTCAATGTCCTGTGACACATTCTACAGATCTAATGGAGCATGTTTTCCAATATACATCCTGTAAGCAGGTTTATCCTTGTGCATTTTGCACATCTTGCATGTTACAGCTTATAGGTTTGTACCAGATGGTGCCTTATTTCTTGTGATTAGATATACTGTGAACAGTTGCCTCCTGCACTGCAGATATTCCTCTTCATCTGCTGCCTTTCATCCATTGCACTGAGTGTTCCACATGGTCTGCTACACAAAGCTGTGGTAGCTGATGAAAAAAAGCAACAAAGAGCTAAAAAAAACTCTCCTTAAAAATGGGCAAATGATTCATTACAAACTTAAGCTCTTGCATTCACATACTACATTGTGAATAAAAGCACTTAACTTTGTAATAAATTGTTTTGTCAATTTTTTAAGCAGTTTTCTCTTTTGTGTTAGCAGAACTTACACATCCTGGACTAGGAAGCCATAGTGGTTTAATGTTATCATGTTATGCAGTAATGCACAGATTATGACCATCAGGTATGTGTTGGAGAGCACCCCCTGGTGAGTCCAAGTACCTGAGTCAACATTCAAATGATGAAACACACGCTGTTACATTTCATTCAATATTTGTGCTGTGTTATATGCCTCTTTTTGAGGCAACTGTGATATTTTCCAATGATTTTATAGATTTTATATATTTATTAATTTATTCACTATTTGATAGCTTAGAAAGCGGACTGATCCAGATACTCTCACCAGGCTAAACAAGGAGAAAGTTACTGTCAGATGCCTGAAAGTTGCCAGGGTCCACCACATAACGCATGCACTCAGGTGACTCCACAACAAGTACAAATATGACTCTGTCATTGTTCATGTTGGTGTGAATGACCTGAGATGTACCTCCCTGGACTACATGAAAAGAGACATGAAGGAGCTGTCCGATCTTGTAGCCCAGTCAGGTATGACCCTAGCCCTGAGTAGCATCCTGCCATCACCCAGAATGATACCACAATAGAAGGACAAAATTATTAACTTCAACAATTGGCTAAGCTACTGGTGTCATTCTAAGGGGATCCAGTATCTATCTGCCTGGAATGACATGATCGACACATGACAATGCTTTGCCAGAGATGGCCTGCACCCGTCACCCTTGGGATTCTGGATACTGGCTAAGGCTCTTGCCACCCCTATAGTGCCTTTTTTTGGCAGGGTTCAAATGACAAACTCACCACCATAACAGGTACAAGCAAGCAAAATCTGGGGGTAATGCTACTCAATGCTAGAAGTCTAAATCTCATAATGGACTCATTCGCGGCACTCCTTAAAATGAAGAACATTGACATCTGTGCAGTGACAGAGACCTGGTTCAAGGCTCCAGAGAGCACCCCTGCATTATCAGGCTATAATTCATACCACACCTTTCGGCTACCTAACCTGGACTGAAACACTAAAGGCAGAGGCATGTGCATATTCATTAAGGATATCCACACCTCCAGGCTAGTTGTTCAGCATGATGCATCTGAGATTATCCAAGTGCAACTAACTCTGGGCAAGACCGCAATCCAAATTGTAGCTTGCTACAGATCCCCCACCATGCCCCAGGATTTTCACTCCTCATTTCTTGATACACTGGAAAATATTAGGGTACAACTTAACACCCTAATAATGGGTGATTTAAATTACCCCACCATTAACTGGGAAAACTACTCATGTACCAACTCTTTTGCTCAATGTTTTCTGGAATTCATAAATTCCAGTGCCTTGGATCACCCTATCCACACCCCCACCAGGGGCAGCAATATCCTAGACCTGGTCATTACCAACATGGGCAACCAGTGTTCCACACCAGAGGTCAATTCCTCGCTGGTCAGATCTGACCACAAGCTAATCATCCTAGACATCCACATCCTGCCCCCACCCCCTTTAGGGAAACCACTGTAAACAATTTCTCCAAAGCCAACTTCACGCTTCTTAAGACACAAGTGGAAAACTTTATGACACCTATGCAGATGGACAACAGAGGTACAACTGCTGAATCCTACACAAATGCACTTTATAAGCACTTACATGAGTGCATGGATCATGCAATCCCTAACAGAACCAAGATGCTATCCTCCAAAAAAAGGAAGCCAATCTGGTGGTCCCCTGCCATAAACAAACTCTACAACAGAAGAAAGAAACTGTTGCAAAAAAGAGAAAAATCCCATGATTGGAGGAACTCCATGGTCAGCCTCAGTGAAAAGCTGAGATCCCTCATAAAATCCTCCAAAGATAGTTATGAAAACAAAATCGCCACTGATTCTAAAGACATCCACAAAGCATTCCATAGCTATATCAAGAATCTCAATGGCAACACTCAGATCTGCTCTGAGTTACAGCACAATGGCACTAAATATACAGAACCAACTGATATTGCCAACATCCTGGCAGATAGGTTCAGTGCTAACTTTATCCCCTCTCTCACCCCCCAAAGGGCCCATATCTAAACCAGAAGAATGCAAAGTTCCTATAATCACAGCTGCACAGGTAAAAAACACACTCTCCAAAGCCAAGAACACAGCATCCATGGGACCTGACAACATCCCAGGCTGTGTTCTACTTGAACTACAGAACGAATTGGCACCCCACCTAAGTATCATGTTCAATCATAGCCTCACTTCAAGCTTTGTGCCCACTGAATGGCGCACAGTGAGGGTTAGCCCACTCCACAAAAGGGGAGCCACCATGGACCCCGGGAACTACCACCCCATTAGCCTGACAAGCCTGGTCTGCAAGGCTATGGAACATATCATCATGGAACTTATAAACAATGACACTGGTAATCTCCAAACTCTGGACCCCACCCAGTTCGGGTTTGTAAAAGGCAGATTATGTCTCCTAAACCTGATAAACTTCTTTGAAATGGTCACCAAAGCCGTAGATGAGGATAAGATGGTTCACACAGCCTATCTAGATCTTGGCAAGGCTTTTGACACCATTCCCACTCTGGAATTGTAGATAAACTCACTAAACTAGGTATAAATCCCTATGTCACAAGGTGGGTTGCCAACTGGCTCACTGACAGAACCCAGAATGTGAAAGTAGAAGACTCCAAATCCAACTTCAGACCAGTGACAAGTGGAGTACCACAGGGTTCAGTCCTGGGTCCTCTCCTGTTTGGTATCTACTTGTCAGAAGTACAGGCTAACACAAAAGGTCTTTGGCTAATGAAGTTCGTAGATGACTGCAAACAAGGAGCCATAATCAAAACTCCTAATGATGTGAACATCCTACAAAAGGGCCTCACTGAGGCAGATGCCTGGTGTCAAAGCCATGGCCTCAAGCTCAATGCCAAAAAGTGCATTGTCATCCCTTTTGGTAAAAACTCGGTACCCATGAACTACTGGGTCTATATTATATTTTCAAAGTCTGAAAACTTTGAATCTCATATGATCGACTCCATATGAGCAAAGTTTTCAAACAATGAACATAAAATATAAACAAACTAAAAATAAAAAAAACTACCTGAACACTCTATGCAGGGGGGCTCCCCCTGCACCCCCCACACCCCCACCACTTAAATATACCAACTCCAAGATCGCACTACATTGAAGTGAAGGGAAATATTCCCTACGGCGATCTCTGTTGAAACATTCAATGTTTGAAAACTTCGCTCATATGATGTTGACCATATGAGATTTGAAGTTTTCACACTTCGAACTTACAATATAGACCCGAACTACCACATAGGTAGTAGTCTACTTAACACCGAAAGTGTGATAAGAGACCTTGGCACACAGGTGGGCAGTTGTCTCTCCTTTGATAATCATATTGCCACAGTTGTCAGGAAATCCTTCTACATGGCACACCTCATCACAAAAGTTTTCTCATCCATGTTCCCCACTACTTGTCACTCATTAGACCCATTATAGAGTACAGCGCCCTTTTGGTATGTACCTCACAAGACATCTACAACAACTAGAAAGGCCAAAGAAATACCTCACAAAGAGGATTACCAGCTTTAAACAGATGCTCTATGCAGACCATCTCAAAAAACTCCAGCTTTACTCCATCACATATCGCCTACTCAGAGGCAATCTCTGCCAAACATACAAAGCTATGTCAAACCCAAAGCTGTTGGACATGCTCCAGTTAAAGAAATCCCAATCCCTCCGAGCTACACGCTCTAGGGACCTAAACCTTGTCACCACAATAAATAGAACATGCTGGAGGGATAGATTCCTGTCCCAGAGACTTCCCATACTCTAGTATAAACTACCTATCTATATCAAACAAAGATCCTCATTAGCACTCTTCAATTAAAATTTGATGATTGGATGGGAGATAGGAAATTCACCCTGGGGATCACTTCTGTGGCTCTGCTCTACCGGGACACAGGAAAATAATTTTCTTGGGTGGCGAAGGCCAGGGTACATTTTTGGCTAGGCTTATATAGGCCCATAGTACCTACCTATGAACCTATGTACCTAATCAGAGTATGAAATAAGGGTAGATAGAAGGACTTAAGGGAAGTGCTGTATTGAGGCAAGGATAAGGAAAACAAATTCATGAATATTTCTTCAAGGTTTAAAAAGAATGGAAAATAATAATGCCTGGGTTGTTTCCTTAAAGGTTAATAGCACTTTGGATGTTGCAAGGAGAATTATAATGCTTGTATAGTATGCAACTGGATGTGGATGCTATTGTGTTTCTTTGATGTGCATTTTTGTGTTTACAGGATAGAATTCTGGTGGAGAAGTTGTGAGGGAGGAATATCGTTTGGAATTTTAGTAATGAATGATATGCAGGGGTAGGTATTTTATGTAAAAGTGTGATAAAGTTATAGTATGTATGTATAGCTAAAGTAGGGAGGCTTATTATCATAAATACTAAATGACAGGATAATGTACTTGGATTGATTGGATTCTATGCCTAAACGGGTATGACAGAAAGATCTTATTTGGTGAAAAACTAAAAAATATATGGCAGTCAACATGAAAATAATAATAGTAGGAAACCTCAATTGTAATTTAAGGGGAACTAAGAAATAGGCAGGTCAATATGTAAAAATAACAAAAGAAATGATAAACTGTGGCAGTGTAAAAGTATGGTGTAAGAGTTAATGGAAGTATAAAATAGGATAGTTGATACTGAAACTGAATATATTTTTATTTACAGACAACGTAAAGGAAATAAATGGAGGAATAGTTGTTAATATTTTTCTAAAAATGCAGCAATATGGATGGAAATCAAAAAATGAAGATACAATTGTGGAAGGTAAAGGAATGAAAATATTTGGAGGGAAATTTAAGAGAAGAAAAGATTAGACAGGAAGTGCAATTACTGTGGGGAAATCACAAGACTATGACAGATTTTTATGAAACTTGGCCAGGTGGTTGCTCATTCTTAAAAAAATGGTTTAATGGAGCTGCATCAAAGAGAAAAAATAAACAATAACAGTACAAAAGGAAATAAGATGCAATATTGTCTAGTACAGAAACATATGAGAAATATTTGAAAGGAAACAGCAAATAGATAGGATAATCAAAGAAAAGTGAAAGAATTTTATTTACAGAAAGACATTTTATTAAAGGGGAAGAATGAAGAGATTTCTCCATGTTTAAGAAAGAGTGTTAAAGATTATATGAGTTTAATGAGAGGACTGAAGGATAGGAACAATTCTTTAAAGTGTATTGGTCATGTTCTAAAGCAATTTTTTGGCAATACTCCTTTGGAGTTGAATATAATCTCTGTACCATATACAATGCCACATTCTGCAGTTTTTGAAGGAAAAAGTGTGGTGGTGTTGCATTTTATTCTACTGGTAAGGACAGACCTCTGAAAAAAATTCTCAGTGCTGAAAATTCCTGCTATGGCGTCATGAAAAATTGAAATCACAATGCTGCACTGCCTAAATTAATATATAAACTACTGTATTTCTATCTTAAAATGTAACAGCAGTAGTTTATTTCTTTCTAGATAGGCAAGTTCTCCACTAGTTCTTGTAGATGGAACCCCTCACATTGCAATTTAACACAAGATGATGTAGTGGTGAAAACACAATGTAAATAAGTCAAAGGTCCTCTAAACAGGTTAATTAAGCAATATCAGATGATGTGGTGTAGTATATTGAAGATTTACCCATGGCTGGTGTGGTTTAATCAAGAGGGCAAAGCCTGAGGGATTAAATAAAGCCAGCCGTGGGTAAATTTCAGTATATCACAACCATGGGGTCAGTTATTGCTATTACACAATGACATTATTTAAGAAAAAAATACTTACCTTTCTTAAATAATGTCTTTGTATAATGGCATATTACTGTTCTTACGCTGGTTGTGGTACACTGCTTCCTTGTTTTGCTGTACTAAGCATGCGTATGGGACTTACGTCCCACACATACCCAGTACATCAATGCTTTGAAACGGAAGCAACGGAGAAAAGAAAGTCTCCGTTGCTCCGTTTTTTTCTTTTTTATTTGTTAAAAAAATGTTTTTAGCACTTTATACCAACGGAAAAAAGTCCGGGTGGCCGGACCTTTTTCCATAGGTCTATTGTGGGATATACAACAAGCATGCTGGCCAATCAGTGTGCACATTTTGGAATATTGATGGGGGGGTCATTGTATAATTATTTTTAATTACCAATAATGTTTTTCAGCTGTATGTACTCTTTTGCTAAGCACTTACTGGCATCATTGTGTTGGTGTGGTTACAGAGAAATACTGAATAAACAGTCAAACGGTATACTATAATCTGTGTGTGTGTGTGTGTGTGTGTGTGTGTGTGTGTGTGTGTGTGTGTGTGTGTGCACATATCTATATCTATATATATATATATATATATATATATATATATATATATATATATATATATATATATATATATATATCTATTAAGGACAACACAATCAGAAATAACGAGAGTTGCTGGAGAATATGTACTGGATATTACAGCAAAGGGGAAAGTGAGGGGATGGCTAATTGAAATAGCAAAAGTTTTACAGAAGAAGCTTTTATTAGTTTTCAGAAAGGAATTAAAATAGAGGCATTAGAAAATGTTTTTAGTAAAGTAAATGCTACCTTCATTACAAGTATTGTTAGGGTGGAGTATGAGGTGCATAAGGGACTGGATAAATGATAAGAAGACATTTTGTTAAAGTTCTAAATGAATAGTTGGAAAAGAAAACCGTGTGAAGGGGTAATGAGATTTTTTGAAAGAAAGGGAATAAAATGGACATTTCCAGTTAGAGGCCTGTTACAGTAAACAATGCAGATTGCACAATTATTATGAAGATTATGCAGGTAATGTTTGAAAATGTTATAAAAGAGGTGCTTATTCCAGGAATCTGAGAGATAAAAGGTAAGAATTCCAAAGATTTTTTAGTCTTGGTGAGAGAGGTGGTGGATAACACTAATAGAGATGAGAATGTTAAAATGATGATATGTGATATAAGCAAAGGTTTTGATAAAGTGGAACATATGTATTTATGGGATTTGTTGCAGGCAGCTGGTATAATGGGAAAGTTTTTTAGTGTACTTAGAATTAAATTTGGGAAGTTTATTGGACATTTTGGGCTAATTTCTATCTCTTTCATTTTCCTGCTATAAAACCCGCATTTGCGAGGTTTTTGCACTAGTGTACAGCTCAGTAAGCTCCTGCCTGGTGCCCTGCAGAGTTCTACAGCAGCAGAGAGACAAAAGAGAGAATTTGGAGTGATTAAGTATCATTCTTCTGCATTTTCTTGCTGCCTTCAGCTAATTCCACCTAAAACGTCAATTTTCTAGAGTTTCTGTGATTTAAAAAGCTTGTTTCAGCTACATATTGTACTTATTTTACTGCCTGCACTTTAACAAAGTCATTTTTGTGTTTAAATTACCTGTTTAACTGTTGTAGGCTACACACTCAAGTGTGATAGCCATTTCTGTGCATTTAAAGTGTTTTTGTGATTGTATCTGCTTTATTTTCTGAAAAAAACAAACAAAAAAAATACTTGTTTTCCCACCTTTCTAAGCTAGTATAGTCCAATTTTCAGGTTAGTGCTGAATTCAGGGCTGTGTTACAAGTTTCTGTGTTTGCCCATACCTTACTTGGATAGAAGGAGGTTTCTCTGTTCACTGTGAGAGAGGGAGCTTTGAGCAGCCTATCTGTCCCTGTAGGAGTGGTTTCA
Organism: Protopterus annectens; assembly: GCF_019279795.1. NCBI lineage: Eukaryota > Metazoa > Chordata > Ceratodontiformes > Protopteridae > Protopterus > Protopterus annectens. Next base: position 131,817,116 of record NC_056725.1, read on the forward strand.
GCCCAGAAATTAGTAGATAATTGGCCATTCTGGGCTAATTTCTATCTCTTTCATTTCCCTGCTATAAAACCCGCATGCACGCCGGGCGGTGCCGGTTAGCTAGGGTATAACTATTCCCGGCTCCACAAAGTCTACTCTTCAATTTTTCCCTTGGAACTAGACAAACTTTCAACTTAAGGACTCAAACCATTCAGTTCTCATCCCGGCACTTGCTCAAAACTCATAGCAAGCACTAACAAACCTTAGCACTAGACTCCCCTATACTGTAGAGAAGGACAAGACTCTCTATTTGACATTACCGGCCAATCAGTAAAACAGTTCACTGTACCTATCCAGGCATGTCCAAAGGGCAGCTTCAGGTGTACTCTCTGGTCCAACTGGTGAATCTGGCATTTTGAGGCAATCTTACAAATGCCTCATGTACACAGACAACCCTCTCCTCCTTCCACCAAACACTAATACATACGAGAGATGCAATTATACAGCCAAACTGGAGGCTAAGTTCTCTCAACCCAAGACCAGGCAGTCAAGAGGAGAAGGGAATTACTTGAATCACACCACCAGTCTCACATAGACCTATGAAACCAGCACCGGCAAAAAACACACATAAATACACAGAAACATCCTCAGAAGCTCTAAATAAAAATCTGCAAAAGCAACAGAGACCTCCAAAGCAGACATCCAAGCAACCTCCACCCCCAACACAAACCATGAAACACATACTTCACAAAACCAGTGTGCCACGCAATTACTGCCCTTAACATCTTCTTTGCATGAATAACAACAATAACACAAACAAAGACAGGGTCAGCAATTACACAAGCAGTCATGCACAACTGATTATGAACTATGATTAAAGACATTATTCATTGATACATTTACATTCAAGTAAGGTTCTGAGTAAGCAAGCATTAGCAATCCATTCTGTGCATAAGACATGCATGCAACCTATAGTCAAAGAGAAGGGCACAGTCATCATCACTTGCACAGAGTTGGGGAGGGGGGGCATAAGGCAAGCCTGAAGCCAAAGTAGTGGATGTGTGCAACTAAAAACTAAAACAAAAAAAATTCCTTAAGTATCTAATTTGCAGAGCAGTAACAAGATATATTTAGCAGTCAACAGTACTGCTTAGGTAAGTAGAGTATGTGTGTGAGATGGTATGGGCAAGTATTTGCAGAATGAATGCGTGTATACATGAACACAATCAAGCATTGTGCTAGCACTACATCTTGGTATCTCGAACAGGTACGAGCCATGCATGGTAGAGTTGTCTGCTCTGCTTTCTAGCCCCTGGCCATGAAAACTATGTCTGCCAGGAGTTGCACTGCTAGTTCCATGGCACTGTCTAGAATGTAGGGTGCTACCTGACCATGATTTTGTTCTGAACAAACTCTCATCATGACTATGTCCAGGTCCACAACCACATGACCTACCACATCTAGGTATGGGCATTGCAGTCACTGATGGATCAGTGGAAGTAATGCCACTTTGGAAATGAGATCTTGCACTGCCACGTTGGTGAACATTTGATGATGTACTTGACTATACAACCACATGGATGCAAACCCACCCCCAGCAACTGTTCCATTACAGACATTGCCTAATCCAGTGTGTCATTCATCTTGTCCAAAGAGTCACCCACATGGTTCAGGCAGTCCTGCATATTAGAATTCACTTGTTTAAAACTCACATTAGCTCTTCTGAGGTCCTTGTGGAATGTGCCTCTGCCTCCATGACAGGCCTACACATACCTTGTGTGGCATCTACTGACAAACCAACCTCAGGAGCAGGGCAGGTCTCCTGCCAGCAAATCTAACAACCATACTGTGTCCACCTTGCTTTCACAAAGGCTATGGGGAGAATCAATCAGTTCTGCAGCTGGAGTAGCCACACTAACCTGATCAACTGTGTCATCCTCAATCCATCCCATGTCTGAAGTCTCCATGTCATGAGTATGTGTAAGCATATTGACTGTGTCCAAAATAGGGACAACATCAATATCTGACTGACTCTTTAAACCCCCCAAACTGTGCGTTTTTATCACCACCATCATCAGCAGTGGCTACCAATACTCTGACATCAGGTGGAGGGAGTTCCCTGATGCCACTGGCAGGATCACCTATGATAGGTGAGCCATCATTCTGTCTCTGTGCTTGCGTATAAATATATATGTATATATATATATATATATATATATATATATATATATATATATATATATATTAGATACAGATATATATAGTTATAGATATATGTATGCAATGACAATTATTTATTTAAATAGCATGTCTAGAATTTCTGCAGTAGACACACTTGGGTTGTTTTCTACATCAACTTCAACATCAAGGATTCTGAGTGAATCCTGTGCTGAGCTGTCTGGATCTTTGACAGTGGAGAGAAACTACTCTATTTTGGTTGGTGGTAGCTCAGTATGAGGACCACCCCATAGCCATATGTTCACAGGCAATTGCAACTGCCCGATGTCTGGCTGCTGTAATCATGTCACTGGCCCTATTTCTTATTTTAGAATATGTACACCCATGGCCACGCACTGCATTAAGATACAGTTACAGGAGGACTTGTCACCCCTGCCTCTCTTTAATAGGAATGACCAATGGTAATGTAGGGCCTGAATGATTGCATTATTCTCAAAGTCTGTGTATGGCAGTTTATGGGGTACAAATGTCTTGGGCACCATAGCTGTATGAGAGGAAACATAATAAGAAAAAAGAAATCCATAAGTCAAAAAACATAAGATAGTTAAACACAAAAAAATACATACTACTGTATCCATCCATCATACACAAAGTACATGAAAAAGGAAAGCTTTATACAAGTACACACATCCCAGTACAGCAATCCCCAATGCAAAACAAAGAAAGAACTTGATAATAGATTCATGACAGGGCAAACATTTCTGTCACCCTGTAGTACACTGCAGCATTAAAAAAATACAATATATACCTGTCAAGAAAAACTGGTTAACAGTTTTTGTCTGATATGCACTTCCATGAAGGGCAGCCAGATAGACATAAGAGCCTAAACAAAATTGTCACCGCTACTAATTCAATAGCCCATGACCTTGCAAATAAGTCTTGTGAACAAAGTGGTTAGCTTTGAAGATTGAATTTGTCATTAAACTGTTAACAGCTATATAGAAAAATAATGCATGGTCAAGAAATAACTGTGGTATATATGACCATGCTATCAGCTATTGAGAATATTGCAGACAGTAAAGCAATAGTTGTATAGTGAAATACAATCCATAACTAAGGATTAAATGCATTAGTTTGTTCCTAACAGCAACCTACCTTTGCAACACGTCAGTTGTGAAAGTAGAAAACAGTTTTCAAAGTAAGTAGCAGCATCGAGTTTTCTGGATCCAGTCTCCCCTACCACAGTACAAGTTCCTTACCTATATGATTACCTGTATATAGTGCAGATTCAGCCCACTCAGCACTGTGAATATACAAGTGAGGTGTGAACTCATTAGCATTTATGAATTCCACAATCTGCTCTAAGTGCTGGGAATGTAAACATGGTGTAAGGACCTACACGGTTACATGCACATATCCTACCTCTGCAAGGATGAGCACTGAGGCATGTTGTCTGCTAAATGCTTGCAAATGTGAATGATTACTCTACAATATCAATCAGGGTATGTCAGGCAGCATGGAATTACAAGAAATTGTGTGACTAGATTTGACTTACTTAGAGAGCTGCATTCCTAACATTGATATGAATTGTTTATGACAACAGTTTCTGCCTCTGAGTACAATTGTGTCTGTAATTCTAAGGAAGTAGATTATTCATTGAAACATATCAACTACAAGGCAATGCTCATAGAAGTCTTGTTAGAGAAACATACATATGGGAATAATGTTCAATTTTTATTCTATATTGTGTGAGGAAAGTTTATCTTTGCTGCTGCCAGCATCACATCCATCCACACATCTAACTGAAAATTACACAGGACAAAGGTCAAGAATTGCTTCTTTTGTACCTGTTATGTTAATTGGTATTATGTCACCCACTGAAAATAGGTAACCTGTTTTTTTTTTTATTTTCACAGTATAATATGCCTGGCATTGATAAGAATCTGAACTGTGTCTTTTGAATGCCCTGGAGTTCTAATCCAGAGATGGCAGTGCTTATGTAAACACACTGATTTTAATAAACATATCTTCATGTCAAAACACAATAAAGTTGAGGAACTGTCAAAAGTATTCATTTTAACTATTTGTTTAATAATACGTCCTCTATTTCAGTTAAGTATAATTTGACATTTCAGTATCTGGCCAGGCAGTGGTCCTTAGCAGTGAACTAAAAGTCAATGTCAAAGGAAAAAAGTGAAATTTTTAATTTAAGCTGCTTTCTGTAGCACAAAGAAGTTTGGTGATGGTGTGCAGCTGTCTGCACTCTGGATAATACTTGAGAATGTACCTGTCATGTTTCTCTGTAGCAGAAGGTGTAAGTTATAATGAGCTTAGAGAAAAAATGACAACTGCTGCAGGGTTCAAATCTAGTTAACTTATAATTGTACAGGGGTTCTGAATACATATTTACACACATTTTGTGATATTGTGTTGTTATTTAAAACTCGACTATTCTCAGTTTTGCTAGCAACATGTGAGCTGTTGTCTGCCCACTTTGACATTATTTTTCATTAACTACATTTCTGATAATTTGTGCCAAAAATTTAATTTGTGATTTGACAAGCAGATGTGAGAAGGATGTGTCACTGAAATGTACTTCTCACTCCAGTCATTCCTAAGTATACCCTATGCTTGCATTAAATTTTCCTTTAAGCTTTTTCCTGTATTAATTTTTTTATAATGCCATTTGCATTTTCTCTCTGCTCAGCAGTTTGCAAACATGATTCACTTTCTAAGGAAAAAAGTGAAATTTTTTGTTTAGGTTGCATTAGCACAAACCAGCCTGGCAATGGTGCATGGCCATCATCATTTTAGCTAGTACTCAGTGAAAAAAATCACATCTTTCATCTGTCTATCCCTGTGACACAACATATATGTAAAGTGACTTAAAAGAAAGACAGGTGATGCATGATTTGAATCCAGTGAATTAATAATTTTATGGAGGGTAGTCTAAATATATATTTACACAGATTTTGTCAGAGTACTGTGTTGTGTACAACTCAACTATTCTTAGAATTGTTAACAGCATGTAAGGTGCTATCTGTCCACTTTCATATTATATTACATTAACTACAAATCTGATAATGTGTGCCACAAATTACATTTATGATGTTGCTAGAAGATGTGAGAAAGATGATTGTATTACTAAAATGTACTTCTTGCTGTTGTCATTGCTAGGTATACCCATTATTTGAATTCATTTTCATGTCATCTTTTTTTGTCTGACATTTTTTTCTAAAACCATTTGCGTTTGTGCTCTGCTTATCAGTGCTCTAATATGGTTCCCTGCCTGAAAATTTTAATTTAGGCTGCCTTCTGTAATGCAAACAAGCATGGTGGTGCTGCACATTTGTCAGTAGTCTGGATAGCTTCAGTGAATAAATTTAACCTGTTAGATAACTTTTGCTGTGGCACAAGCTGTAAGTGCTGTGCTCATAAAGAATAACAATAGATGATGATGAGTTTGAATCCAATTGACTGACAGTTTTACAGAGGGTGTCAGAATGCCATTTGTCACAACATTTTGATTAGGAATGTTACAGTAAATGCACATGAGTATCATAACTATGTTTACTGCAATAAGTGTATCATTAATGCTTGCTATAGAAGCCCAATATAATATTTGTAAATTATGCTGAACATGACAATCATGAAATTTAATGTAGAATTCACATATATAGGTTTGATGTGTACAAAATTTTTGTTGTAATTATTGAGTTCTCACATGTTATAAGTGTGTGTTTACAACAGTAGATGTTATGAGGTATGTATTTTACCTAACCCACCATGTCTTACTCAGGTCATGCAACTATATACATCTGAGATCTGTTTACAAAAACAAACATTGCCTTTTATACAGAAATGCATTCCTATGACTAAGTAAATTTGCAGACATACAGGCATCTCTTAACTATGTGTACATTCAGTATTAAATTACTGTACTTCTAATTACCATATTAATAATCAATTTCTCCTGTGGCATTGTCAGTTAATCAACCATGTTTAACATTGTATCAAATTTTGCTGGCTATAATAAGCTTAAGGTTCCTATATAGCATATCCAAATAATTCCCCTGTTTGTAGCTTAACATTTTTGCATAGTGTCATAGGTTCAGTTACAGCTATAGATCAAATTCTTATTTTTTGACATCTTATATAGTACATCTCCCTTTCCAGTGTTTTGGCAACATGAATAATGCAAGAACTGCGGTGGTGGTGCAGCGGTAGCGTTGTCGCCTCACAGTTAGAAGTTGCCTGTTCGATTCTCAGTTAGAGCGTCTTCTGTGTGACGACATGCATTAATGGGCGTTCCTTCATTGAAGGTTGTGCGTTAGGCCCGGCAAGCCAGCACTTAAAAATCTACTGCCAATCATTAGCAGACCGGAGTTCCGCTGTGGCGACCTCTAACTGGGAAAAGCCGAAAGACACAACAACAACAACCATTTGAATAGTGCAGCAGAAAAGCATTTGCAAAAATATTACAACCTCAACAGGGAGACTTGGTAAGCCAAACTTATCCTGCTTATATCTTAATGTTGGTTACACTCTGCTACCACTTCTTGTTCCCTGTAGCAACCACATTATTGTACAGGGCATGACAGATTAATGATGAGGTAATAAGTAAGAGTAACACACGATACAGTTGGCCTACATGCCCCAGAGAAAATACTGCTATTATTTATCTCTCACTCACCATCACTTTCTCTATTGCTCTCTCTCTGTCCATCCTTTCTACTTTGTAAGTTGTCACTGTCCTTTAATTGTGTGATTTAAAGTGTGTGAAGTTAGAGTTTCTTTGTGGTGTGATGAGATACTATTCAGTGCTACACACAGATTTTCGCATACTTTCAAGGGTTGTAATCCAGGCATTACCTAAGTGTTACTGACTGTTTTTATTGTTTTGTGTGCAGTTGTTACCTACATATTGGTATGAACCACGATTATCCTGCTTCTGTCAGAAGCTACTTGGTTCCTGCACCCCCCCCCCCCATCTATGTGTCTTCTCTCTTCTATACCATCAGTCTTTTTCCTCTGTTTTGGTGTGATGTCGGATGGGGGCCATGATCTGCAACATAGGCTAAATGGAAGGACACAGCTTATAGCAAAATCTTGTGAGCTTTTGCCTTTAGACACATTACTGTGGTGTCCTTCAAGCTACTGTGCTTAGCTGTGTATAATCAGATTAATCTTTATTTATTTATTTTACTTATTTATTTAACATTTGTTAACCAGGAAAGTCCGACTTAGCACAAAGCCAATTTTCAGCAGAGGCCCGGGGAAAAATGCTCCAGATGCATGTCTTTGTAATGTGGGAGGAAACCGGAGCAACCAGAGGAAACCCACACGAACACAGGGAGGAAGTGTAGACTCCACACAGAAGGAACCCCAGCCGGGAATCAAACTGGAGAACCTCTTACTGTGAGGTGACAATGCTACCGCTGCACCCCTGCGTCGTCCGCATCTACTTTTAAACATGGTGAAGTGTTGAGTCTACAGCATGCAATTATCTTGAGGATAATGAAGACTAATACATACATTCTCCTTTTCTTCAATATGTTGTCATATGGGAACTTTATAAAGAAGGAGCTCCTACGTCATGTGTTTAGATAATACTCACATCTGTGAAATTTTCTTGGAATATTCTCAGTGTTCAAATCCAGATGTATACCAACATGTTTTTGAATGATTTGCATGACTGCTATGAGTGTAACTTTTAGCCACACCTTTCCTTAACACAGCATTATCCCACTGCTGTACTAATGTGCTTGGTCCCTATTGTGAAGCCTGTCTTGTATAGATCTTGCATGAATAATCAGTATGATAAAGGCATCAATAACACAACACAAATATGTGCAGAAATAAACCACAGAATAATCTCTTAATGTCCATATGTGCATTCCTGTCACCAATGGCCCACATCTTCCCATTCCTTCTGTGTCATCAGATAAATGTCATTGATTCCAAAATGTTTCCATAAGTCATGTTTCCACCAGCAATACCATGTTTAGTCCCTCATGTGTATCATAACACACCTGTAGTATACATATAAGGACTGAAGAAAGTACAGTTTTGTACCTACCATAACTGTAGATGTTCGAGTGTTCACCCTGCTGCAGTCATCACACTTGGGTTATCCTGCTGTCAGGCGGTCCTGCAGTTGGCCTGAGTTCCAAAGTCTTGGTCCGGCGTCGGTTGCTGTCACTTCTTCCCTGACATCAGTGCGCCAGGGGTATATAACAGGCATCCAATGCCATTTTCTTCAGTTTTTCTTGCCCCAGATGTCAGGCGCCCCCAATAGGTAAGCAATATATATATATATTGCTATATAAAAAAAATACATATAAAAATAAAACAATACCTTCAGGCACAAGCAAATACACCACAGAGGTTGCACAGGATAGAGTGGTATAGATAAGCCCAGCTAGTTCAGAGGGGATGGAGGGAGGGTAACCTGGACTGCAGCAGGGTGAACACTCGAACATCTACATTTATGGTAGGTACAAAACTGTACTATGTTCATCGTGTTACCCTGCTGCAGTCATCACACTTGGGTTGAATCCCAAAGCTAAGGATTGGTGGTGGAGTTAAACAGGGTTAGAAGAAGCTAGTAGGCCCTGCAAAACTGCAGTGGCAAAACCAGCTGTAGTCTTAGAGTATAGAGGTACGTGATAGTGTTTGGTGAAGGTGTGCACTGAACTCCAAGTTGCAGCTTCCAGAATATCCTTGGTTGGCACCCCCCTGAGAAAGGCTGCTGATGTAGCTGTAGCCTGGTGGAGTGGGACCTAATATTAGCAGGTACCGGTTTCCCATGATGCATGTAGCAGAAATGCATGCAACGTCCTATTCATTTTGAAATGGTCTGTTTTGAGATAGTTTTTCCTTGTGATCCTGCAGCATAGGCTACAAAGAGCTGGTTGGGATATTGCAGATTTTCTGAAAGCCTTAGTTTTATCCAAGTAGTAACATAATTGCCTGTGAATGTTCAAAGAGTGCAGGAGTGTTTCTCCTTTGTTCTGGGGATTTGGGAAAAAGGTGGGCAAAAGAATGGTTTGGTTTAGAGCCACACTGGATACCACCTTTGGCATAAAGGAAGGGTTAGTTCATAGAGAGACTCTGTCTTGATGAAAAATGAGGAAAGGCTCCACTGCCATTAGTGCCTGTAGCTCTGAGACTCTTCTAGCTGAAGTTATTGCTAGTAGCGGGGCAGTTTTCCATGAAAGAAATTTTAAATCAGCTGAAAAAGCTGGTTCAAAGGGTGGCAGTGTAAGTTTTTCCAGAACAAAGTTGAGATCCCAAGTAGGTGTTGGTGCTCTCCTGGGGGTCTTATGTTCTTAGCCCCTCTGAGGTACTGTCTTAGGAGTGGATGTGAAAATAAAGGAGGATCCATGTTGTAATGAGCTGAAATTGCTGAGGCGTGGATCTTAATAGATGAAAAGGAAAGTCCTTTGTGCAACATCTCAGTTAAATATAGTAGAATCTGAGGAATGTTTGGGTCAGGGGGATTTTGGCCTTTAGCCTGGTTCCAGGCGCAAAATCTTTCCCATTTGTCTGAATAGGTTTTCCTGCTGCTAGACCTCCTGGCCTCCAGAATGATATCCATAACAGCTTTGGATAGAGGCGTTGGCTGGTTGTTTAGGTAATTTGCCATGCAGCCAGGTTTAAAGTCTTGAGCTGGCTGTGTAGAATCTGATTGTCTTGCTGGGTGAGCAGGTGAGGAATTTGTGGTAAAATCCATGGTGGGCCGTGGGCCATGTTCCTTAGAATTGGATACCAGTGCTGGCGTGGCCAGTCTGGTGCAATGAGTATCATTTGTGGCCTCTCTAATCTGACTTTCAGCTGTACCTTTGCTAGAAGAGGCAGTGGAGGAAAGGCATACACTGTTAATGTTTTCCAACTGAATGAGAGAAGGTCCACTTTCCAAGCTTGTGGATGGAATGTCCTTGTGCAAAATTTTTCAAGCTGGTAGTTTTGGGGGTTGGCAAACAGATCTATGTCTGGGATTCCCCATTTTTGAGTTATCATTGCAAATACTTGTGGATCTAGTTTCCACTCGTGGGGATCCATGATGTTTCTGCTTAGGATGTCTGCCAATGTGTTTTTCTTTCCTGGCAGGAATTGTGCTTGTAATTGAACCTGTTAAGACAGTGTTGTGTTCCACAAGGTCATTGCTTGCCTGCATAGAGGGTAGGAATGTGTGCCCCCTTGCTTGTTTATGTACCACATTACTGTGGTATTGTCCGTCTTTATTATTAGTTGCCCTGGGTGTAAGAGGTCCTTGAAAGCTGTTAGGGCATTCTGTACTGCTAGCATTTCTTTTTGATTGATATGCAGATGCCTTTGATCTGTAGTCCATTTGCACTGAATGCACTGTCCTGCCATGTGTGCTCCCCAGACATAGTCCGATGCATCTGTTGTCATAGTTTGCCCGGCTGTGGGTAAGGTGAAAGGCTGACCCTTGTTGAGGTGACATGCCTGTGCCCACCTTAGAAACTCCTGTTGAAGGCAGGGAATGAGTGGTATCATTGTTTCCAAGTTGTGGCTGTGCTGAGTCCATACGCTTTTCGGGTACCATTGTAATGTCCTTATATGCAGTTTTGCAAATGGTATTAGTAGTATGCAAGATGCCATGAATCCCAAGGCCTGCAGAATTTTTCTTGCAGGGAGTTGGGTCTTTGTTGCCATTATTTTGAAGTATTAAGTCAGCTGTTGTTGCTTGTCTGGCATGAGATAAGCCATCTGGGCCATTGTATTCAAGCTGGCACCCAGGAATATTATGTTTTGTGAGGGCACTAGTTTTGATTTCTTTTCATTTACTGTGTACCCTAGGCAACTTAGAAGGTGTTTGACAAATACCAGATGCTTTAAAAGAATGTCCTTGCTTTCTGCTTGAGTAAGGCAGTCATCTAGGTATGGGTATATTTGAATTCCTCTTTGTCTGCAGTATGCAATTACTGGTGCCAGGCATTTTGTGAAGACCCTGGGCGCAGTAGATAAGCCAAAGGGCAGTGCAGAGAATTGATAATGGGTTGAACCTGCAATGAAGCGGAGGTATCTTCTGCAATTTTGTCTGATAGGGACATGCAGGTATGCCTCCTTGAGGTCCAGCGTTACTAGCCAAGCATTCTTGCCCAGCATGGGAAGAAGCTGCTGTAGTGTTAGCATCTTGAATTTTGGTACTTGTAGATAGGTGTTCAGAATTGAAAGATCCAGAATGGGTCTCTATACTTTGTCTTTTCTTGGGACTAGAAAGAGTCTTGAGTAAAATCCTTGTCCTTGCTCCTGTGTAGGTACCTGTTGAATGGCTCTCATGTCCATGAGAGCTGTAATTTGTTTTCGTGCCTCTGCCCATTGATTTGGTGGCAGGTTTGGCAATCCTTTTATCCTTGGCAAGGTATGAAAGTGGAATCTGTATCCTTGTGAGACAATGTTTAGGACCCATTTGTCTTTTGTGATGATGTACCAGTTGTCTGCAAAAAGTGCTAATTTTCCTCCCAAGGGAGCTGCCAAGAGAGATTTGCTTGGTAGTTTGAGGATTGAGTCATTGTGTTTGTCTTCTGCTAGCTTGGGGCCTGTCTTCTCCTCCTTTCTGGGTAGCAGTACTCCATTGGCGAGGTTTTTAAGGGCCTTGTGACTCTGCTGCTTGGGCGTCTGTATTTGCCTGTCTGTAATCTGTCAGAAGCTGGAAAGGACCAGTTTTTTGTTGGTCAATTTCTGCTGAAACGAGGGGGTTGTACCTGTAAAAAATCCTTGACCGTCTGCATAGACTTTGCCTTATCCTCCACTTTCTTTAAAACCTCTTCTGCTTTGACGCCAAATAATACATCCTGCTATAAAGGTGCATCCAATAATTTTGCTTTAACATGATCAGGTAGGGTTTGTTCTTTTAACCAAGCATGTCTACGTATGACAGACCCAGTAACAGCTGCTCTACAGGAAGCTTCCAATGAATCAAATCCACATTGTAAAGTATGTTTGCCCACCTGTTCAGCTGCATGCAACAGATCCTACATTTCCTTGAATTCAGACTGTTCAGAATGTGTGCTCATTTTTTGTTTTAATTGAGACAGTAGGAATTGCTGATATTTCAGCATGTGAAACTGACAATTTAATGCTCTCATAGCCAGAGTAGCTGTGGTGTATATCTTCTTTCCCCATCTATCTAGGGCTCTGGAATCCCTTTCAGAGGGCACAGGATTTTTAGCCATAGAAGCTTTAGCCCCTTTGGGACCCTGGGAAATTGTTTCTGGGTCAGCCACAGGGCTTTTATAAAGGAATTTGTGTGAGTCAGATACTCTGTAGTACCTGTCTGGTTTGGCTGGAGCAGGAGATAGAGTCTGGATTTAGACTAGACTCCAAGTAAACATCACCCACAATGTCTAAAACTGGAGGGCTAGCAAGTGGTCTGTGCTGGGGTAGTAAAAGGAACTCTCAGAGCCTTTTCTTAGAATCAGAGTAGTCCTGGCCTTCCCAGTGGAAATGTTCCCTCATGATATGTAAAGTTTCCCCAAAGGAGTAGTCTTCAAGGGGAGATGCTGAGGGAATAGAGTCTTCAGCATCAGAGTCTTCATAAGGGGGAAAGTGTAATCCTGTTCCTCAGAAGAATCTGAGGAAATTGAAACCTGGCCAGAGGAAGCATAATCCTCCTCTCTTCTTGGTCTTTTATCTGGAGGGGGATGGGAACCCCTGATTAGGGTAATCAAATCTTCAGCCATCTTAAGCATCTGTTTCTTAGGCATGGGGCCTTGAACTGTAGACTGATGTACAGTCTTTTTTGGTTTTAATGGAGTTTTAAGCTTAGCATAAGATTTAATGGTGAGTGCAGTCGGTCTGAAGACACCTTCTGCAACCAAGGGTGTTTCTACTGCCCCGGGATCCCCTTCTGCTCCTGTGTCAGAAGGGCTTAATGAAGATGGCTGCAATGGCCTAGTACACTCTGCTTGAGAATCCGCAGCTGTCTGGGGTTCCAATTCTGTGGTCGTCAGGGGCTGTGTAGGTGCCTCACTGAAAACCGGAGAACTGGCGACAGGCCCAGCAGAGGCCTCGGAGTCTGGCTTGTTCCTAGGCTGCCTGTCCTTATCCTTGCATTTTTTATGCATGCCAGTCATCGGCTTCTCCGACTGCATGATATAATTAAATTTCCTACCAAAGTAATGTTGTGCGAAGTCAAAACGGCATTTGATAGTTCGTTTATTAAACCTAGCACAAAACTAAAAACCTGTGATGTCGTGGTCTGGGCCTAGGCAAGGAATACAATAAGAATGGAAGTCCTTATGAGGTATTTGCTTCCCACAAGAAATGCAATTGTTAACTTTTTCTGACATCGGACTGAGGCAAGTAAAGGTTCCCCAACGGGGTACTTAGCTTTATTGAAGACTTTGGACTGAAATTCGATTTGAAAATCTCAGGTGTCGGCCGACAGGCACTTGCGAACTGCTTCTGCTTCGGGCACCATGCAGCAAGAAAGACTGAAGAAAATGGTGGTGGATGCCTCTTATATACCCCTGGCGCACTGACGTCAGGGAAGAAGCGACAGCAACCGGCGCCGGACCAAGACTTTGGAACTCAGACCGACTGCGGGACCGCCTGTCGGCAGGATAACCCAAGTGTGATGACTGCAGCAGGGTAACATGATGAACATCTGCAATTATTATGACAAATGTGCAAATTGTGTCACCTGATACATGACCATAACACATATCTGTTCAGTGTGCCATGAGATTCAGACATAGTTGTATGGTGTATACTGTATACTGTCTATTTGCATGGAAGTGGGCACAGAGCACCACAGACTACTGCTATTTCTAAGTTCAGCCCCTCAAGATATGATTACTTATGTTCTAATATATTGTCATCAGCAGTGCAATTGAGCTTAGCATCCCTGCACTTCAGAAAAGAGAGTATAAATGTGATTTATAAAAATAATTATTTGTTTAGATTGTACAATGTTGGTATAGTTGTACTGAATTTGGAAAACAAGGTTTCTGGATTTCTCAGTGATTTTTGTCTCACTTAAGTCAGTCTGTTAATGTATGTCTGCACTCTAATATTTACACTTACTATTGAGTTACAATGTTGGTTAACCTATTTACACATAATCCATCGCTGTTATTCTGCAGTGCATCATGCTATATAGGAAGTGCCTTTTGGTCTTGCCAGTGCACATTGTGCAAGCCTGAGACAAGACAAGTGACAGTGACACTATAAATGTTTACTATTTCTATGAAATCATTCTGATAGAAGTGGCAGGAATGCTTGATTGATAATCCAATGGTTCAAAGTGATTGTTATTGGCATCCCATACTGTAAAACAGGTGCATGTTCCTCATAGTAATGCAATGTACATGAAGGACAGTATATAAATCTTGCAAAGAAGGATGTCATTACATGGGACAAGCACAGTGATGTTATGCTGGCCTGTCTACACACATGTATTTGTCCTAAAACCTGTGATTCACAGTACCAGCTGTTCCAAACAGTGAAGTTTTACCAGTTACAAATGTACTTATTCAGTTCATTAACATTTCTCATGAGGTGCTTGAGACTAATACTGTGCTGTCTAGATTTTGTAAATAGATATGTAGGACATTCTATTCTCACTCTGCTGAACTTGTGTGTGAGGAGGGTGAGAGGGTATAGTGACAGGAAAGTAACGTGTCACTGCCAAATATGTTATGTCCACTTCCACTGGGGAGAATACATTTAACTTTGCACACAGCTCCCACTGCACTTTATCCCACTTTTAACAGAAACATTATCTCTGCCACACACTGATAAAGAAGTGCCAGAAGTGCATATTCTCTCTATAGGAATCAGACATATCCTGTGGCATTTGTGGCTAATGTTATGTTATCTAGATTGTGCAACTGGATGGGTAGGTGATTTGAATCTGACAGTGGTGAACCTGTGTGTCTAAGTGGTTCTAGTGTCATGGAAGTAAAGCTTCAACAACAGATGTGCTGTAGCCACTTTCACTCAGGAGAGAACTTTATCACACAGAAATGCTTTATTGGATAATGATAGTACTCTATGGTATTACACTGGGTTGAAACGGCTAGGCTTAAAATGACCTCTGGTTCGGTAGCCTAGTAATCTCCTATGATCCTATGATAATGCCACAGGATGACATTTGGCCTTCCCATGAGAACTACTAAGGCTTTTCATGTGCATGAGAATATGAGACTGTTCTATGTGCTGTTGCTTTAGTAAGGCATGTGTTCAAATCCATGATTATACACACATTGCGCCTCATTGCTATTCCCCCTCATAGCGATGACTGCATTTTATATCTAGCAGCATGCAAAGTTGTGTGGGAAACACACATATACAATAGTATTTTAAAGAAATGACAAACATACATATCCATTGCATCAATTACATGATGTCACAGTTTCAATGACAAAAAGTATATTGCACTTGTATCTCTAGTGGCACCATAGTGCATTCATTCTTTCCAATATCAGGTAGCTTCTGTTTTTGCATAGTCAGGTGTTCAAAACCCACATTGACTGACTATAAGCATTGCATATTCCAATGCTGTTATGCATGAATAACATCCATAAGTCTTATAATGTGTACAATAACTGTAGGAAGAAACCTCCCCCAGCCCCTTTATCTCATACAAATTGCAACACAATCATATGATGTAATGACTCCACATAGGTTGCATCTCATAGATTTGTTAAGGCTTTCCCTGTGGTGCATGTGATCCATACATATGGTTATAGTCAGTGGACTTTTATAGTTTGCTGTTCAGTTTTAGCCAAGGGTAACATTTTGTGAATGTACTAACATTGCACAAACACTCTATGAAGTTTATTCTTAATTTTTACTCTGGGGAAAAACTATCAAGTCATTTTGTAATATCCTGCCAGTGAAACAGTTGTTCTGAAGATGTCATGGTGTGAGTGCTCCTGCAGCACATGCATTCATTAATGACCTGTATAACATATCTACACAGATACAGTATGGTTCAAATATTGGACAATGTTGTTGGACAAAACAACAGGAACAGCTTCCTTGGGATGAGAAACATTTGATATTGCAATGCTCACAGTTGTGTGAATGTTAACATAGTTACCTCCTTTTCATCATGCTGACAAAATCATATTGTGCACATTCTCCTCACATGTACTTTATAACTTCATTCATTAATTTAATGTACTCATGACAAGATCCATTGCTATGTTGTATGGCAGACATAGTCAATACAAGACTAAATCTGGTAAAATCTATCTGTCAGATAACTGTGTAGGACAGGAGTGACTTAGACAAAGGAGGTATTTATTACATAGTCAGAGGGCAACCTTTTTAAGGCATCACTCTCCATGGCAGGGGATCCATACCTATTACAATAGGGAAGTGATGTAAGCCCTTCAAGTGTGTCCTTCATGATACACACAGTATGCCTATTTCTGTAGCATCACAGGTTGATACACATCTTTTTGATATCTGCCCTGGCATATATTCGAGTCTGGAAAGATGCAAATGCTAAGTATGTCATTAATTGTTCATAAGTATTACTTCATTTCCAAATAAGAATGCATTGTATTGCATGTCTTCCTCCAAACATTAATGTATTGCTGTAATTGTTTTCTTCACACTGTACAACTTTATAGGACATGAGGACTTACATATTCATATCTTCCTGTATAGCACGATGCCAAATCATCATAACATGTGATTGGGCCTGTGTTCTGACATTTTCTTGTATGTTTGTGTTGTCTGCATGTTGTTATGGCTGTGTTTGCTGTAATATATTGTGAGCACACCCAGTATAATCTGGTATTAGATTAGCCCAATTTATAAAAAGAGGCCGTGAACTGCTACAGTCATTAGATCTGTGTTGTCATTTGTCACATGTGTATTTTGATTGCTATTATATTAGTGTTTGTGACGCACATGTATATGAAACATATGCTAGCCTAAGACACATGTCAAAGTAATTTGCCCCCATTTATGGTTGTCCAATGACAAATATTAAAACATGTCCCTTTTGGCTGTGCATGACACAGCTGCTGTATGGCTCAAGCCTTGTTTATACAAAACAGAGTGGAGGGTACAGCACTACAGGTCAGTTATCAAACATACATTCCCTATATATACATGTCACATTAAATAACTGCATTGTATGTGAATGAGCCCTAATGAATCAGTTGTCTTTGCTATTATCTCGACTCTGCCTGTAATCAACATTAATACTACATTTACTCTCCTTTCTTACAATGTTGCATTGTGTTCCTCTCACACACATTTTCAGCTTTTCGTTTTTTAAGTTACATACATGGGTAAGTACTTGGTAATGAGATTATTTATTATTGCCATCAATATGGACATCATTCTACTGAAAAATATTTCTCTGTGGCATCATCACATTTGAATGCATTAAATGAGTACATTTTTCCATTTACCCTCCTGTCATAATTATCCCTACACTATTAACATTATATTCTATGTAAATTAGTCCAGTTTCATGTCCCCTGCATCTACACTATTACAATTCACTTGCCTTTACTTCATATAAGCTGTCCTCAAGTGCTTGCCTAATACATTTACATACAGGCAAGTAGTTTTGTTTACATTTTGTGTTCATGATTCTAGCACCATTTCATAGCCACCGACACTGCTGCTGACCACACAATGGTGCTCGGATATGTGTAATCATGATGAGCTGCATACATATTCAATGAGCGCTTCTTCTCATTGCATTAATG
Organism: Protopterus annectens; assembly: GCF_019279795.1. Lineage (NCBI taxonomy): Eukaryota > Metazoa > Chordata > Ceratodontiformes > Protopteridae > Protopterus > Protopterus annectens. The sequence goes on from NC_056725.1 coordinate 131,834,983, forward strand.
AGCTACAATTGTGTAAGCTTTGTGTGAAGTCTACATATTGTTAATGAATCCTAGAGACTGTCTTTTTTTGAGAAATGGTACAGAAAAAGAAAAGAAAATAGCTCTGAAAATAGGGAAGTAGAATGCTTTCAAGATAAGATGAGCTATTCCAATTGAAAATAGATGTGAAAATATACAAAAAATATGTTGAAATGATATGAAAATTATAAAACGTTATGTTATATTATTCCATGGAAAGGTTTAGAATCAGATGTTGTACAAGTGGATAGAACAAGAAAGATGAGACTTAAGAATCTAATAGTATGTCAGGATTTTCTTTGGAAGTTGTCTATAAATAAGCTTCTGTTCAAAGGGAGTATGCTATATAAGGCACAGGGTCTATATCAGATTGTCGAAGTCTGACAACTTCGAAGCACTAAACTTCGAACTTGAAAGTTCAAACTGTTAAAAAGTCGAATGTAAAAAAAAAAAAAAAACACTAAAAACTCAAAAAAAAAAAAAAAACGCTCTATGCAGGGGGGCAAACCCCCCTGCACCCCCACATCCCCTGCTGCTTAAATATACCAGCTCTGAGATCACACTACAGTGCAGTAAAGGGAAATCTTCCCTTCCCACACTCTATGGCGATCTCCGTTATACGTTTCAATATTTTGGAACTTCGAACTTTAAAGTTCGAAGCTTAGTGCTTCAAAGTTGTCAGACTTCGACATTATGATATAGACCCTAAGGCACAAATAGAAAGACTGTTTTTATTTCTTTGTGAAAAATAAGATACTTTGATTCATACTTTATTGCACTGTGAAAAAATAAAATGATTGTGCAGGTGATATGTAAAGAAAAACATTTGGAAGATATTTTAGTGTTGAAGATATTAATATGATATTACATGGTCATTATTAAGGAAAAAGAAGTAGTTGTGTTGACAAAACTGATGCATTTTTTTATAATTTGGTCTATCTTGATTGCAAAAACTAATGAGATATTTTTCAACAAAAAATTACCTGAAATTTTAAGAAAAATGAGATTGTGACTGGGAAGTAAATCATGGAAAACAAATTAATGTAATTTATTTCGAATTTTTGTTGTTGTTGTTGCTTGTTTTTATGAGTCTTTAACCTTTGCTTAGGTGAAACGTGGACAGAAACATATCCATGTCCTGTGTTTCAACCAGTTCACCCACTCAGTACATGGGACATGAGTCAACTTTCTGATGTCATTGTAAAATATCACAGACCCATCAGGCTTGGGGCTAGTATAATGGGAGTATTGTAATAACTTTAGGATTTCCCTTAATCCCAACTTTAAGCATTTTCTGAACTTCTTCCTTAACTGCTTGATATTGGAAAACTGGTGTCTGATATGGTTTTAAGTTCATTTTCTCAACAGATGCAGTTTCTGTGTTGTGCTGGTTTAAATTACTTCTAGCAAACAAATATGTCCTTACTACTGAATCCAAATTATTTCACTTCTTGTTTCTGAGACACTGCTAATATCTCACCTGTTTTGACTTCAAGACATGCCGTGGGAACCTTAACCTCCCTTGCAAACATAGGTTTCAGAACATTTATGTAATACAACTGTTCTGGCTTCCCTTTTTATGGTTGTCTCACCTTATATGTCATATCACTTTCTCTATAACTTCTAAATGTCCTTGCCACTTTGCAAAGAACTTGTTTTCACAGTGAATACTAACACAAGTACTTTATTTCCAAGTTTAAACTCTCTAAGATGAGCATTTTTATTATATGCCTTCTGTTGTGTTTCTTTTGCCTTCATCATATCTTCTCTTAATATAATCATTATAACCTTAACCTGTTTTGCAGATTTGCAACCTGCTGCATTACATGTTTAAACAGGCTGTTTTCCACGTTTGTTTATTTTGTGATATCTGTCCAGCTTTAGGTATAGCTATGGTACTGCAGCTCAATGGTATTAATCTAGTTGAGACTAAGCTACTTATCCTACAGGAAGGAGAATACATTACAGCAGCTGCTCCTGTTTTCTCTCGTAGAGCTTGATGGTGTTCCATAACATAGACTTTAAAGTTATGCTAAAGTACTCATGTAGCCCTTTTATTTGAGCATGGTATGCAGATATTAACTGCTTCACTTTTAAGAATTGAGTTCACGCATTACTCTGGACATGAACAGTGTGCTTTTAAGTAATGGCTTATTGGGAATTCCTAGCCTAGAAAAATCAGTACTAGTTCTTTTCCTATGGATTTGTCATTAACTATTCACATGGGTACAGCCTCATGAATTTTGTTGCATAATCAATGATTTCCAGGAGATGTTCATCGTCCTTACTTGATTTTGCAAGTGGACCCACAATGGCCATTTCTATGTGTTCATAAGAAATATCTACAATGGGAAAGGGTATCAAAAGTCTTTAAATCCTGAGTTGCATGCTATACTACGATACTCACAGCAGGGTTCTCAAATGTTTTCTGTGTCTATTATGACACCAAACCAATTAAACATAGGCAATTTTGTAAAGTTTGACTTGTACATTCTTAAATGAACATCAAAACTGTGTCTGTGTGCTAACTTTTAAAGGGTTTTGGAACTAATAACTGTCTCAATATCACTTTTTCTGTTTGGTTACCTTGTATATCAGATTATTTCTAAGTTTAAAGTATGGCTCTGTAGTGAACTGCCTGTTTTCTGGTACCCTATCTACTTTCCTTATGAGGTCTCTGGATCTACTTAGTGTAACACCTTCTCAAGGATATTTTTGAAACTGATATGACTTATTTGAATTACTGCTTATCTTGCTAGAGCTCCATTTGTGCCTGACAGAGTATTTCTTAAACAATCTGAACTACAGAGGTACATAAGTATATTTTTGCACTTTATCTAACTGTTCAGTGTTTCTTATCAGTGCTGCACTGGTTGTGTTTATTTGCTTATCAGTACTGCACTGTTTTTTATTTATTTGTGTAACAGTACTGCACTAGTTTACTGCACTGTTTTTATTTATTTGTTTGACTGAATTATTTACTTTTCGGTGTCTCCATTTATATATTTGCTGATCTCAGGGAGAATTTTTGTTTTTCTCCCACCCAACTGCTGTTGTGTCCTTATAGTTTGTGGCTCTTGCTGTTTCCCATCCCTAATTTGATAAGGGACACTTCTCCCAGTCCCATCTCATTAGTTCATTCGGCCTAATACAGAGATCATTTGGGAAAGTCAAACTCCTTAGTTCCTTAATCTTGAATTTTCTTCTATCCCGCCTCTTTCCCTTTCCACTTTACTAAAAAAAACATTTTATTCAGCTTCTTTTCCTGTATTTCTATTTCCTCCTCCTGCTCTATTACTTAATCTGCTGCTTGTTCAATAAAGTGTTCAATTGCATCTTTTCTGTTGCATTTAATTCCTCTTGTTTATAGTCTGTTTAAATTATTAGTGTTATTCTAAGCCTCTTACTTTTGGTTTAAGCACTTGGGCTTTAGGCTTACTCCTTAGCTCTTCCTGGCGTTTCTCTCTCAGCTTCTGACAAATATGGATGGACAATTTCTTACAGTTTCTCCTGCCACTCTGGTTATTATGGGCATGCTGAGACAGTGTAGTAACTGCTTTATGTACAGAGACAACCACCTACTACTACCATCTAGGAACACAATCTGTGAGAGATGCAATTACATTAGGAACCTAGAGTCTATGCTCTCTCCCTCACAAGCCAGTATATCTGGCACTGAGAAGGTTACCAACACAATCACTACACCTCAAACACCACCCACCCCTACACAAAACACACCCACATATGTGGAGATCCTCAATAAAAACATACCCAATCAAAGGAGACCTCTGAGCCGAAACCGCCGAGGCAAAAACACACGCAATCTCCACAGCCCTCCACACCACATACCATGCATAGTTCACACACCTGTGTCTCGCAACCACTAAGGCTTAACCATAAACCCAACATATTAGTCATAGGAGACTCCATTGTGAGACACACAGATGTGCTTCTCACCCAGCTGGATGAGGAGAAACTCATGGTTAGTTGTCTGTCAGTGGCCAGAATCCACCATATCACACACACACACACACACACACTCAAGTCTCTCAACAACAGGTATTGTTATGACTCTGTCATAGTCCATGTTGGTGTGAATGACTTGAGACATACCTCCCTGGACTATATGAAGAGAGACATGATTGAATTAGCTGAATATGTGTCCCAGACAGGTATGTCCCTAGCCTTAAGCAGCATTCTACCATCACCCAGAATGATGCCTCAATACTAACAGAAAATGATTGACTTTAACAGTTGGCTTAGTTTCTGGTGTCATTCCAGGGGGATCCAATACCTGACAGCCTGGGAAGATATGATCAACAGACAATGATGTTTTGCCAGCGATGGCCTGCATCTGTTTCACTTGGGCTTCAGGCTTCTGGCAAATTCACTTGCCTTCTCAATACTGGCTTTTTTAGAAAAAGTGATGAGGTTAAAACTACCAACATAAAAATTTCAACCAAATGCAAATTAAATGTCACGCTGCCAAATGTTAGAAGTCTAAACATGAAACTACACTCATTGTAAGCTTTCCTCACCCTGGAAAATGCTGACATCTGCACAATCACAGAAACCTGGTTAAAAGTTCCGGAGAGCACCCCAGCTATACCTAGTTACTCATCCTATCATACATGCAGATGCCAACTATGGGTAGTAAAGCCAAAGGAGGTGGAGTTTCAATATATATTAAAGACATACACACCTCCAGACTGGTCAAACAGTATGACACACAGTAGACACTCCAGGTACAGTTAACCATTGACAAGACCCCTATGCAAATCTTAGCTAGCTACCGGTCCCCAAATCTGACTCAAGATGCCCAGTCTGTCTATTTAGACCTCTTTGAATCTATCAAGATTCAACCTTTTACCCTGATCCTGGGTGACTTTAATTACCCAAACATAGAATGGAAGAACTACTCATGCCAGAACACAGTTGCCCAAAGATTCCTCAATTTTGTCAATGCAAATGCCTTGGAACAGCTAGTCGATATCCCCACAAGAGGTGATAATATCTTTGGACTTGGTATTAACCAACATGAGTAACCACTGCAGCATCCCTGCATTATCATCCTCACTTGCAAGATCTGACCATAAAGCAGTCACATTTGAAGTCACAATTTTCCCAAACCCCTCTCTATCTAGGGTCAAACAACCCCCCCCATCAGTAAATCAGGACATTCCTAGTACCTGCCCCCTTACCCTTATATCTAGGAATCAGGTCATCACTGCTGTCTCAAAGGCAAAAAATACAGCTTGCATGGGACCCAATAACATCCCAGGCTGCATCCTACATGAACTCAGGCAGGAACTTGCAGCAGCATTATGTGCCCTATTCAACCAAAGCCTGAGTACCGGCTTTGTCCCAGCTGAGTGGAGGACAGCAACTGTCATCCCTTTACACAAAGCTGGAGCATCCACCGATCTGGGAAATTATAGACCCATCAGCCTAACTAGCCTGATCTGCAAGGCCATGGAATGGATTATCACGGACCTCATTAACAAGGACATTGGCAACCTCAAAACACTCGCCTCCAAACACTTGATCCCACACAGTTTGGCTTCATCAAGGGGAGGTCATGTCTGTTAAATTTGTTGACTTTTTGAGACAGTAACCAAAGCCATGGATGAGGGCAAGACAGTGCACACCACCTAACTTGACCTGGCCAAAGCCTTTGATACTATTCCCCTCTCAGGCATAATAGATAAATTCTCTCAACTAGGCATCAATCTGTATGTTACCAGATGGGTAGCTAACTGGTTCACTGATTGAACCCACCTAGTCAAAATAGGGGAAGTCACTTCAAGCAGTAGACCTGTATCGCGTGGTGTAGTCTTGGGGCCTCTGTTATTTGGGATATACTTTTCTGAGGTGCAGGCCAAATCCAGTGGGTCATGGCTGACAAAGTTTGCAGATGACTGCAAGCTAGGTACTGTCATCAATTCCCCTAGTGATGTGGACATCCTCCCAGAGGGTCTCACCCAAACAAATGACTGGTGCTAGAAACATGGCCTCAAGCTGAATACAAAAAAAAATGGATCATTATCCCCTTTGGGGAGAGTGATGTCCCCACAAATTGTCACATTAATAACAATGTATTAAGCATGCAATCAGTTGTGAGGGATTTGGGCACCCAGATTGACAGCAACCTGACTTTTGACTACCATGTTGCTTCCATTGTATGGAAAGCTTTCTACATGGCCCACCTCATAAGTAAGGGTATTTTATCCAGGGACAAGCAGATCATAACATCCCTGTATTCTTCCCTTATAAGGCCCATTATTGAGTACAACACCCCATTCAGCATGTAGCTCACAAAGCACAAACAGCAGCTGGAGAGACCACAGAGGTTCCTCATCAGGAGAATCCAGGGGCCGAAAAATCTGCCATACACAGATAGGATAAAAGCCCTATCCCTCTTCTCAGTTTCATACAGACTCCTCAGAGGTGACCTCTGTCTGGCATACAAGGCGATCTCAGACTTCGCCTTGATAGGACTGCTGCATATCCACAAGTCAAGTTCCACTTGAGTAACCTGCAAGCACAGCCTCAACCTGGTCTGTGACATCAATAGGATTTGGTGGAAGGACAGCTTTGTCCCAGAGACTCCCCTGTCTGTGGAATAGACTCCCTGTCCATGTCAAACAGAGTGCCTCTTTACCCCTTTTTAAGCACAACCTGGATAACTGGATGGGAAATAGAAAATACATCCCTGGGATTCCACCCATGTCCCTGCTGGACAGGAGCATTGCATGCTGATTTGTCTAAACATGAGCTAAACTCTTGGCTAGGCTTATAAGGGCCTCAGGGCCAATAGCCTAGTAACTTCCTATGATCCTATGATCCAATGATTATTGGGATTAATAAAGACAATTTTAAGAAACCTTCCTTTGGTTTCCGACCTTTATTTGGACACTCCTTGCAAGTCCAGTGTCTTGGTTTTGGTTGTTTTTCGGCTTGCTTCCATCCTTTGATCTGGTATTCCTACATCATGTTTTATTTATTTGTTGGTGAAGATTTAGGTATGTGATTCTAATACTGGTGGAGATATTGGACTTGCAGAGAAACAGGAGGTCCAGGATAATTGGGTCTGTAATTTCATAATAAGTGAGTCAGAGATCTCTCCTCAAAGTCTGTAGGACACTGAATAAAAGAAAAGAGCATCTCTTGTTTGCTCACAGACTGATGGCATGTGATCATTTTGGTTAGAAACCTTTAAGGTATTTGTAGAGTATAAGGAAGTGATTGCACTGTAGACCCTCATAATATTCCTTTGGCAATTAGCTGGGCGAAATAAAAGGATTTCCTGACAACCATTGTTACCTGATGGAAAAAGAGAGGTATCTGTCAACCCAAGTACCAAGGTCCCTAACTATATTTTCATTTTATCAAGGTGCGCCATCTAAGCAGTATGATGAGAGGAAGTGTTGTCTATAAAAAGTGATGATACTGCACTTTTTGCCATTTAGTTAGAAACTACTTTTAGTACACCAAATGTTTGCTAGGGTGAATTCATTCTGGAGGGCTTGGGTGTCATAGGGTAGCTTAACATCAACCCCTAGTTTGCAATTTTCTGCAAACTTTGTTAGCAGTGGTCTTGGTTCTCTACTTGGATGCCTGAGAAATAAATATCAGACAGAAGAAGTCCTAGTACCAAGCCCTGAGGGATATTGTTGATCACGTTCATACTTTCTGATGAAGCATCTGCGACTCTCACTATATGGGTTTTGTTTTATAGATAGTTGACTATCCATCTTACCACATATGGGTCAATTTGTTAAGCAAGTAGCTTTTGTATGATGCCAGCATGAGGAATGGTGTCAAAGGCCTTAGCCAGCTAAATATACTCTCCATGAACTGCACAGTCAACATCTGTAGGCTCTACAACTCTTTCAAAGAAATGTAATAGATTAAATAAATAGGATCTATCCATCACAAAATCAAACTGCTGGGGGTCAAATCTAACAAGATTATTGATATCAGTTTATGAGGTCAGCTACAATACAGGTCGTGGCTTTGCAGGAGGTGCTTGTAAAGCTGGTAGGTCTGTAATTACCTTGGTCAGTTGTAAGGCCACCCTTACAGACGGGTATCACCACTGTTTTGCAGAACTCATCATGGACAAAACAAGTAGCTAAATTTAAGTTAAACAGTTTGAGAAGTGTGTCTGCAAGGGGATGTTTAAACATATTAATTTAGGAACCAAGTATATTATCAGATCCCTTTGAGAAAGTATTTTTTGGCCTTGATGAGCACTTTCATTAAATGATCTTCAGAGATAATTGGCAGAGTAAGAAATTTAAATATTTGGAGCTTTGAGTAGAGGAGTCAGGAGTGAAACTGGCACTAAATTAGTTTTCAAGTATATTGTCAATGTCAGTCAGTTCAAAATAGGAGAAGTTAAGAACAATGTGGGGTTTTTTTCTAGCATAGCAAGGTAGTGATTTATAATTATCTTTGGCTTCACAGGTCAGTCTAAGTTCATGATATCGGTTATGTTTTCCATGTTCATAAAAAGCTCAGTAGCTATCATTCAGTGTACAAGGCCCTTGACATCACAGAAAAAGAAAACAGCTGCACTCAGTGTATCACATGCATTTTTGGTTTTACAAAAGAAGATCATCAAGTGCTTTTTTACTGCTGTAAAGATCATTTTCCCAGGATAAATCCCCATATAAGAATAAAGGTGTTAAACAGTTCCCCAATTTTTGATCAGATAAACATTTCATCAACATACTAGACATGGAGACAGCATATGACAAGGTCCCAAGATAACTGAATTGGGCAGGTCTGTGGTGATTCAAAGTCCCAGAAACATTGGTAGAATTAGTGCAGGCTATGTACAAGGATTCAATATCTCAAGTATGAATAGTGTTAGCTCTCACAGAGGGGTTTCTAGTTGGAGTGTGTGTGCATCATGGTTCAGGTTTGAGCCCTCTGCAGTTCATACTGGTAATGGTAATGGACTACATAAGCAAACAGGTTGGAGGTAACAGGTCAATAAAGTTGCTATATGCAGACAATGTGGTATTACAGGTAGACTCTGAACAGACTCTGAGCAAGAACTTTAGCAAAGGTTAAGTGAATGGAATGAAAAACTGAAGGCATGTGGGATGAAACTGAATACAGGTAAGACAGTTGTAATAGCAGCAAAAGTGGCACATCAGAAGAAGATGAGAAATAAGAATCAAGGGAAAATAGTTGAACAGGTTAACAGCTTCAGGTATCTAGAGGGATGGATGAGGACAAGGGAAGTTTGAATGAGAAGGTCAAAGCTTGAAGCAGAGAGGCTGCAACCAACTGGCACAGGGTGTCAGGGGTAGTATGTGTTAGAAGAATGCTAAAGTACCTGAAAAGTAAGGTGTATAAAACAGTGGTGTGACCAGTACTACTATATGGTACAGAAATCTGGGCAGTAAAAGCAGAGCAGTTGAAGCTAGAGCTGATGGAGATAAAATGCCTGAAACTTGTGGTAGGATGCATACTGTGGGACAGATGAAGCAATATGGATATCAGAGCAAAAGCCAAAGTAGCTTGAATTGCAGAGAAGGTCAAAGAGAACAGATTATTTTGGTTTGGGCACATGCAGAAAATCAGAAGACAATCTGGGGAAGAAAATTTAGGACGGACAGGAAGAAGGCAAGAGGAAAGGAGGGCATACAGCAAAGAGACAGATGGATTGCATGACAGAAAACCTGTGATGGTCAGGCATGAATGTCAAAGAAGGTAGTAGAATAGCATTGAATCGAGAAAGATGGTGACAGTTGACTCGATACCCCAACCCCGTGTAGAAAGTGGGAAAAAGGGAGTTGATGATGATTACTTAGTTTTAACAGTAAGGTTCTCATGTGACACAGCACATGGTTCTTCTGTTTAGCAGTCAATCAGTAATTAGTAATTCTGGTGGGGAATGAAACTCAGGAAGAGGAAGTATCTTGGAAAGACACAAATCATAGAAAAAAATGTAGTTCTATCAGATGCAATGTACCATTGTAGTACGTGACAGTCCAAAATAGTTCTTTAACTGTTCTTCAAGTTTAAACAGATTTATTTACAAGGAAGCAAAAAAACGTTCAGCTCATTGCCAGCATCTCTAGTACTCGGGGGAGAGATTAACAGAAATAACAGAAATATAAAATTTCACTTCAGTTTTTTCACATTGCTCAATGCTCACATAGTATTACAGAACTTTATTCTCTTTATCCAAAGAACTGGATATTCCACAAGACTTTCTTCAGAATGCAGGATGACAGTTGTTTCTTCATGGCTACAAGGATAACCTCCAAATTTTTCATTTCCAGGACAACTTTCAACTACCCTTGTGACTTCCTGGCTCAGGAAAAAAAAGGTAACTGTTACTAGATATGGGACAGAATCAGATCTACTTACAAAAGACTCCCATTCATGTCTGCCTTATTCCTAACTGCCTGCCTCCCTGTTCCAGAGTTAATTGAATTAAAGGCACAGTGTCTCCCAGTCTCAACAGCCACTACTATGCCACGTTATGTAATCTGCTTTGTGCGTCGACTGAAGTGGTAGTGAGCATCTTTACAGATTTCTTAAGTTAACCACCTGATGGTATGTATACAGACTCTGGGATGGATATTTTCTTGAGGTCTCAGTATAACTGAAGACATGTATCTAACTGCGACTTACTGTATTTCCAGCAGTGAGCTGTCT